>NW_015173683.1:304525-307096 GCF_001447785.1 Gekko japonicus | reverse complement strand
GGGAAAGAGGATGGGCTCGCCCGCCCTTCGCTCTCTAGCCCGGTCACTTGACTGACCCTCGGTCTCTTCTGCACGTTTCATCGCAGCGTGGGTGCTGAGCCCCATCTGGGTCTTCCTCGGGCGGTGTTCCTGAGGGTCCTGAAGTGGGAAGGGACCTCGGCAGAGGCAGCGCTGATGGGCCTTTCCCTTCGAACGCGCGCTGCTGCCTGCGGAACTCTGCGGGGGAGCATCGCTAGGATGCGGGGCGGGGCTGTATCTTCTTACACAAGCTGATGACCCCAAACTTGGCTTCTGAGTGAACTCGCTTGGCCTTGCATCGGGCTGCGCCAAAGAAGTGCTTGGAAGAATTTGGATTTCATGTCGTCTGGGGGTTGCCAGCCCTGGACTGGGGAATACCGGGAGATTTGGGGGATGGAGTCTGGGAAGAGGAGGGACCTCAGTAGGGTATAATGCCATAGAGTCCGCCTTCCAAAGCATCAATTTTCTCCAGGTGATGTGATCTCTGTCATAGCAGATCTCCAGGGGCCACCTGGAGGTTGGCAACCCTATGTCATCAGAGGCTAGTCAGTGATGCCCCAGGCAGTAGGCTGGTGAGGATGCCTGGCTCCTGGGATAACTCCTGCGGCAGAGTAATGCGCCCAAGAAAGGGAATATTGTGGAAAGGTAGAGGAAAAGGAGTTGATTTCTGTAATGTATGCCAATGACATTGTGGTCAGAAAGTGGGATATTTAATGGTAGTAGCTAGAACAGCAATAGCTTTCAGATGGAAGAATCAAAAGGCTCCATCCTTATCAAGATTAATAGAGCAGTGCAATTTCCTAAAAACTCAAAGGTTGATGAAAAATGATATCCAGTCCTAGAATATCTGGCAGATCAAAAATTTGTATCAGATGAATGGTCTCAGTTGCCGGAATGGTTATAATTTGTTTGAGGTATAGTCATTGTAACAGTTATATCAGAGTTTAGAATATGTATTGTTACTATGTAAATGTTCTTCCTTTATACATGAAAACATGCTTATGTAAATGGTTACTTTTCATTGTATCATTACTGTTTCTTTGTAATAGTTTATGTCACTCTATTGGATATGGTTTTTGTAAGTTTGTTATTTCAGTAAAGAAAGTTTGAAAACTCAAAAAAGAAAGTGGGATATAAATCTAACATAATACTTCTGAAGTAGCAGAGGACAGGTTGCATTTTATCAATGCCATCTTTGGGTAAAAAGCACCCTGCAAGAAGAAAGTGAACACATGAGAGAAGCTGACTTAGCTGGAACCACTTTCTTTGATATATTGGAGATTTTTATGTAGCTAGGTATGGTGTTTTTAGTTTTTTTTAAATAATCTGGGAGATTCAGAATCGGCATCTCACTGGCATTCATTATTGGTGGATACACTTTGTTACCAAATTTTGTTGAATGTGTAAACCAGGGATCCTCAACCTTTTTGAACCTGTGGCTACCTTTGCAGCTTTGAGAGGGGGTAGTGGGTGCCAAGGGAAGTACTGACCAGTGCCATGGTGCCCATGGCTCCACATCCAGGAACCCTGTAAACTAATCCCTTCAGCCATCATCTCATTGCCTATTGTTAATTCTACCAGGTAGCAACCACAAGCCCGTTAAACTGTTCTACTGATTACACTGCGGATCATTGTTGATCTATAGTCTGAACTGTAATTCAATAAAATCGGCAGTCAATACAACTGAATGGGCAAAAACGGTTTTACCAGAAATTAAGATGCTAGAATAGCTACATATTTTACCATAAAGCAAGGATGAGGAAATTGAAAGGAACTTGGGCACTTCAAAGGACAAGCTTAAACTTATATGCATATTGCCAAAGTAAAAGAAGTTTTTTAGTCATCATAAAAAACATTTGAACATAAAGCTTCAGACTTTCCCTTGGTAAATCAGATTTACAATACTGCAATATTCCTGGACCTAGCACTGCTCCTGGATTACCAGGTAGCAGTTGTGACTCAGTGGGCCAGGCCTGGCAGCAACTATCAGGTGACTTGGTACTACACAACTTGTACAACTCATCCAGATCTGGCTGCTTGGTAATGTTAAACTACTCCATGATAGCTGGTGTGGCATAGTGGTTAGAGTTTTACATGAGAATCTGATTCCTTCTATCTGAAAGAAAGCTCTGATGGTACCGACTTTTAAGAATAAAGGAAAAAGGCAGGACCCACAGAACCATCACCCAATTCCCCTCCTCTCAGTTACTGGGAAACTATATGAAGCTTATTTAAGCATACAATTGAAAGAATAGATGGAGGATCTGGGAGACCATGATTCAAATACCCACTCTGCCATGAAAGCTCACTGGGTGACTTCAGGCCAGTCACACACTTTTCAGCCCTTTTCAGAGGGTTGTTGTAGAGGATTAAGTGGAGGAGAGGAGAATAATATAAGCTGCTTTGGGTGCCAACTGTAGAGAAATATGGGATATAAATGAAATAATAAATATAGCTGGAGATGAGGAGCAGATAAAAGGAAAATTAGCAGGTGGGTGAGAGAAGGAAGTGGGGAAAGTTGAGAATATGGGGCTTGCCAGGAGAAGGGAAAGA
>NW_015173683.1:281477-304502 GCF_001447785.1 Gekko japonicus | reverse complement strand
AGGGGAGTATAGGGAAGAGAGTGACCCCCCCCCCCCGCAATCTTTGCAGGTTCTCCACTATGCAACTGGGGCCAGCCTAGCAACTGACACTGTACAACATGACCAGAGTTTTCACCAAGGAGGGAAAGCCAAAGAAACACTTGGGGGAATCCTTATTTCCCTCTCTGTGAACACATATATTATCTGTAAACACATAAAATAAGCAATGCTGCCATTAATCTAAATGATCAAAATTAAAAGTATCACAGCTAAAATGGAGGTTGTACCGCACAGAATTGATGGTTTAATTCTGCAATTCTTTATTTAGTCCTTAAACTACATAGAATTAAATACTGCATTAAGGTATAGGATTGAGTATATCAGTAACTGGAGATGTCAACCTCCATTTCAAGCAGTTCAACAAAGCTGTTACTCTGCCGACCTTCGTGAGAAAAAGCTTGCTGAAAACGTTCAGAGCACAGCAAAGCTGCTGTGTCAGGGTTGTATTAACAGAATGTTTGAAACAGTTTTACAGGCTCGGACTACACTGCATATCACCAGGCATGTCTCTTTAAATGTATAGTAACACTGGATGGTAACAGCATGTTCTACTCTTTGCCAATCACCTTCTTCTATAATCATTAGACCATTCAGACTAGATACTACTCCCCCACTTTTTTTCCTGGAGTTAGTGCATGTTTTGATAGTGTAGGTATTCATGCGAAGCCCTTCTTTGATATGGAAAACAAGCTGGGCGTGTGTGTTTGCTTTAGTAATGTGGTGAGATTTAGCACACCCTGGGGCAAAGGATTACTCACCACTTCTTTTATCTCCAGAGCTCCTCTGTTTCCAAGAGTGTTTATCTTTGTCTATAAAACATACATTCCTGAATCAATATGTCTTAGCTTGGTATATAAATCCTCTGTAAAATCTGGCAGAGAAGAATATTAAGTCTCTGGACAAATACTGTTTCTACAGACCATAGCAACCGAGTTTTCAGCATCTGTATTATATATCAGGAAAGATATATAGATGTCGTGGCACTTAGCAATACTTGCTGGTGTAGTCTTGCTGTGCCCCCCTCCTTGCTCTCTCATCCTCCTCCAAGCCTTACCCCCTTCCTTGGCCAGTTGAATGAGGAGTAGTGCTGCTGCTGCTGCTTAGAGAAATAAGTCATGTATGTGACTGGGCAATGACCACTGTCAGCAAGAGGGAGGCCAAGCAGTCAACATTTATTATATCCCCACAAGGAGGAAAATCTCATTACCCCATGCTGGTCCCTCTCCCCACAGTATCTCCACCTTCCCTCCCACCCCCTTACCCTTGAATGGCAGAAGTCCCTCCACTTTCCTTGCTTCCTTCCCACCCACTTGGCTTTTCTTCCCCCCCCCCTCAGCTGCCACTCTCCTTCCAGTCACTCTTCCAGCCCACTGCACTGTGTCCCCACTTCTATTTAAGTCCTCCGCTTCTCCATGTAAGGAGCTGCGGTGGCTCAGGTGGTTAAGATGCTGAACTGTAGGCTGTGGAAGGTCAGTAGTTCAGCAGTTCGAGACCCGGGTGCCGCATGACAGAGTGAGCTCCTGTCTCTAGTTCCAGCTCCTAACCTAGCAGTTCGAAAGCAAGAAATTGCAAGTAGATAAATAAGTACCACTTCGGTGGGAAGGTAACAGCATTGTGCACCTTGGCGTTTAGTCATGCCAGCCACATGACCACGGAAACGTCTTTGGACAGCACTGGCTCTTCAGCTTTGAAACGGAGATGAGCACCGCAACCCTAGAGTCGGATTTGACTGGCTTTCGAGCAAGGGAACCTTTACCTTCTCCATGTGGTCCGTGTGTGTCACCCCTCCTGACTAGATGAAAGAATGGTAGGCAATACAAAAATGTCACCTCTTGTGGTTTTTTCCCCATGCAGACACTGCTTTTTACCTTTTCAGGTCTTATCCCCCCTCCAGTTTGTGGATTTTTCTGCATCTCCTTTACAATACGTAGTATCATTGGGTGGATTTTTGACAGGGCCAAATTTGGAATTAGATACTACTTTCCATGGCTGAAATGGAAATGAAATAGTTACAATGTATTGCATTTCTCTGTTGGTGTATGAGAGGAACCTTTGCCCTGATTGTTGCATAAAAAATAAAGGAACTGTTAATGCCTTATATTTATGGCTTCAAGACTTCATTTAATCTGCCAAACAAAGCTGTATAAAACTGTAACCCTGCTGACAGAGCTGACTTCAGATGTTTTCCAAAGACCCCAAGTAGCGTCCCTCCTCGTGTAAGTTGAGAGGAGCAAGAATTCTGCCAAAAGCTGTGCAGGCGTCACTGCTGAAGGCAAACCACAGATCAAAGGAAAAACTTCACTTGCATGCAAAAAAGTAGCCATCCAGCCATTTTTAAGCAAAGGTTATTGTGTGAGGAAAAACTGCTAGAATTAAAAACGGTCATTTCTATATAGTTCATGGACAGAGTCAAGAGTGTTTTTGTAAAGCCAATGAAGAGTGCAAGCTATAAGTCACTACCAAAATAGAAGGAATACTATCAAAAAAATGTGTGTTCCGGATTCCTTTAATTTTTTTTTACTCCCACACTCTGTTTTAAAATCTCCTGAGAATGAATGACTTGCATACATGTCACTACTACCAGAGGAGAGAGAAACCTCTTTATGATATATGAACTGTAGGCCAATCACAAGATGTGCCTTCCGCAGCAACAATTTCTGCCTTCGCTCTGGGGCCTATAGATCAGTTTCCCCACTCACTCCTCTATCAGTATGCCTCCTTTTTCCTTTCTTTCTTTTCTTTTTTTTTAAAAAAAGAGAAATTTCTTTGGTCAAGATCTGTCTGGAAAAAATCTTTTAAAAAATCCTAAGTGACAGTCCATGGAGAACAGTCAGAGGTATGACTTGAATCAGGGTATAAGTAAATAAACTAGAAAATAGGATACTTGGGAAAAGTTGGAAAGAAATGGCTGAGGGACTGAATATGTCTGCAGCCCTTCTGTCTGCTGCTGACATAAAGGATACTTGTTGCTGGGTAAAGTATTGGGGGCAGGCAGAGAGAAATCCTCTACTTTTGAGGATGAGGTAAAATGTGAAGTACGAGTGAAAATAAAGAGTTATAACTTCTCATTCAGGTTACCTTCTGAAGACTATTCAAAACCTTGCAATCTCTATAGAATCTTGGCCATGCACATACTCAGTAATCTGAAGGGAATGGCTCCACGTGTTTCTTTGTGTCTGAAAACATCCTGTTAGAATATTAATATGTTTAAGCTAAAATAAGACACATTTATGGCACTCATGAATTTGGAGCATCCAGTTCAAAACGTAAGTATACAAAGAATTCCAGCAAGCACAGGGATAGCTTGCAAAGAGCAGACTTAAATTTTACATTGTATTATATGATGGAGACTTGAGAATTTGTGCTTGTTTCCCCCCCCTGAAGAACGCAAGTTGTTTTAATCCCATTATCTTTTAAAATTGTTCCTTTTAAAACATTTGGGATCCATTTTTCCAATGATATCCAGAAAGCAGCTTCCCAAAGTCTAGCATTTGGAAGACAGGTCCATTGAAAAAATCAAAACGTTTTTTCTTTTCTTTTGTAATCTTACCCAGTTTTTGCATCCATTCAAACTATGTAGCACTTGCTACTGTAAAGAATAAATAGAAGACTAGGCTGGATGTACAATGTATCCTTTCCCTTTTCTATAGGGACACAATATGAATAAAAGTTTGCACATCTAGTACAATTCTTGTGAAGTCACTTGAGCACTTAAAAATGCAACTTTTTGGTTTCTCTGGTTTCCTTTTTGTAATATGAATTTCAAAGAGCTCTTTCAAAGAAAACAACTAAGGATGAGAAGTCAACAACACATTCACAGCCAGAAATGGTCTTTGACCATACAATAAAACTTGCCTAATCCGCTGAGGAAAAAAAAATATAGTAATTTTCTTAGTGCTGTTTTAATCAACAGAAGTAGTATAAGGTTTTATATACAGTTCATGCGGTATCACACCAGTCTTGAGCAGAAATTCAGACTACAAATATAAAAATGTACAGTAATTTTGACTGATGTATTTGCTTGCCTCAAATATCTGGCATTCAATTTAATGGGTAGACACCTCCTTGAAGGACAGAATTACATCTATCAGATTTCCTGTTATCTTAATCTGCACACTGGTGAATCCATGTTTTTCCAATAACTGCTGGTATTCCGAACCACTTCTTTGCTTGCCTTCAGTCATGGTGAGAGACTGTAAAACAGCTCGAACAGGACGTATTTGCTTCTCATCCAGCACAGTTTCTGCTACTAGCAAAGCACTTCCTGTATATCCAAAAAGGAAAAAAAAATGTTTAATAACCCATTCCTAATTTCAACATTGTTAATGTCATTTTTTTTAAATCTACAGAACGGGTTCCTCCCTTTCAGAGGAGGAGGAGGAGACTGGATTTAAATCACGCCCTTCACTACCCAAAGGAGTCTCAGAGCGATTTATAATCTCCTATCCCTTCCCCTCCCCACAACAGACACCCTGTGAGCAATGTTCCCTCTAAGCTGTGGAGTCTCGTGAGCAATTATTCTGCTTTGTGAGCTACTGGCATTAAAGCTGTGAGCGAGCAATTTGGCTACTGCATAAATTAGTTGGCTCTGGAGCCATCCTCCCTGAGCTAAGACAAAAATGTGTGAGCCAGAGGATAAAAAACTGTGAGCTTGCTCACACTAACTCAGCTTAGAGGGAACACTGCCTGTGAGGTAGGTGGGGCTGAGACAGCTCTCCTGAGATCTGCCCTTGAGAAAACAGTTTTGAAAGAATTTATGACTGACCCAAGGTCACACCAGCAGCTGCATGTGGAGGAGTGGAGAATCAAACCCAGTTCTCCCAGATTAGAGTCCACGCTCCTAACCACTACACCAAACTGGTTGTAGTCAATGCACAATGCAGGGAATGGATACATCTTCCCTCCAGTAAGGAGTCTCATTGGGGAGGAATAACATTTTCCCAGCCACATTTTCTACTTGGAACCATGCAATTTCCCTTCCAAGACTCACACTGCTAGCTGGAGAGCTGAGGGTGTCTATATATCACATCACTGACCTGTGATGCACACCCCCGTCCAATGCCCACATCACTTTAAAAAGGCGGTAACTTATTGTCATTTAATTCTTCGATTTTAAGCAGCTGAATACTTTCTGTTGGGCCACTTAAATGTGAAAAAAGTACACAGCCTTTTAAAATGTAGAAATAAAGCTCAACAACCCCTCTAATGTAAATCTTCCCCACTTTTTAAACTTTCTTGGTCTTAAAGGTGCCAGTGGACTCAAACTTTGTCCTATGGTTTTATGTATTTTTAATACTAGTTCTTAGCTTTGTTCCCCCTCTGTCCAGCACTGGAAAACACATCATCATATTTAGATTATTTTTTTTTTAAGGGAAAAATAGCATTATATAAGAAGAGGGGAACCTCAACACAAGGCTGTCATTTGGGGTAACAAACCTTGCTTCTGGCCATGCTTAATTCTATCCAGAGTTTCTAAGGAACAGAACAAATCTGAGTCCAGTGGTACTTTTAAAACCAACAAAGTTTTATTCTGGGTATAATCTTTTGTGTGCACGTACACTTCTTCAGTGCATACATACTAAAGCTTATACCCAGAAAACTTTGTTGGTATTAGAGGTGCCACCAGACTCAAAATTTGTTCTGTTGCTTCAGACCAACACGTCTACCCACCTGAATCTTTCTGAGGAACAGGCTCATTTTAAGGGAACAGGCTCATTTTAAGGGAAAACAGAAAAACACTCTGAAATTAAATTTTGGCTTCTGCTAATAGCATTCAAATCTTCCAGTGCTGCCAGTAAGACTACTATTTAAGTGCTTAATTATATGCAACAAGAAAGTGCTTAATTATATGTAACAAGAAAAACGGTGAAGGAAAATCCACAGCTCTTACCTGGCTTGCAAACAGCAGATAGCTTACTTAAAAGAGTATGAATCTTTTCTTCACACCAGTCATGTAGAACTCGTGAAAGAATATAAAGTTCTGCTTCTGGAAGATTATCTTTGAAAAAGTCACCTGTTTGAAAATACCTTTTCATTAGTGCCAATATACATGATTAAAGTTTCCTATCAGTAGTTTTATATCCACACTGGAGTTCTGGAATCTCTTTGTGGAAAGAAATTTCTCAAAAAAATATTTAAAAGTTCATGAGGGCACCAGGGGCAACATGATATCACTTGTGATGTCAAAAAATATTAAAAAATTTTAAAAAAGATTTTAACGAGGGTTTGAAAGAATCCCATGTGTTTCTCCTTCATTTCCCTCTTGAGTGTTCCAGAAAAAAAGGCCCTAGAGAAAATTAAATGCCCCTCGCAAGTCCTTGCAGGTGTCCTGCTTGTATCACAGATCTATACAGAAGTATTATGATTCCAGCCATTTTATTTTCAGTCCCTTTTATAATAATCTCTAGGCCAAAATCTGCCTCCTCCTCTGCTGCACACTGGGTTGGCGTTTTAATTGAGCTAAATAGCATGACTCCAAGGTTTCATTCTTAGCCAATCATCACCAGTTCAGATCCCATCAATATATATGTGAAATTAGGATTTGGTGTTGCTGTAAAATTCATCACTTCACACTAAACCTCATGTGTCATGTTGTTACCCACTTATCCAGTTTGGAGAGATCCTTCCTGGGTAAATGGGCAGCATAAGCACAGAGCTAGAAGAGGCATGATGCAGTTATTGTGCTGAAACTAAGCAGGTCTCAGTCTGCTCCATGCCTGGTTAGGAGACCACTTAGGATAACTATGTATGATGCCCTGAGTTCCAGGATGGAAGAGACAAAAATATAAACAAAGTAAATAAACAAATATGTATAAAAACACTCATGTGAAGCAGCCCTTAAAGAAAAATATTCACACAAATGCCACATTTAGGGATGGGCACGAACTGGCTCATGAACTAAAGTTCATCACAAATTTTGGCTGCTTCATAATTCGGAAAGCAATGTTCACAAACTGAAGAACTGCCACAAACTTCCACAAATTCCAATGCAGTTCATGGTAGTTCATGATTCAGAGTCATTTAACCCCCTGCTTTCTGCTCTTCACAAAAAACAGCTGTGAGGCAGGGATCTTCCCGCCACTCAGCTGCTTGATTTAAATGGCTTGGAGACACTTAAACCACTGCTTTCTGCTCTCCATGAAAAGGTGTGAGGAGCAGAATGTAGGGGCTTAAATGGCTCAGAGCCATTCAAACCAAACAGCTGAACAGTGGGATGCTCCCACCGCTGAGCTGTTTGGTTTAAATGCGTTGGAGCCATTTGAACCCCGGCTTTCTGATTGCCACTGCTATTTGCAGGGAGCAGAAAGCAGGGCTTTAAAGTTTAAATTGCTTATGGATTATACAAACTGGTTTGGTTTACAAACCAGTGTATCGTTTTTTGGTTCTGCCACAAAACATGAACCAAAATGCAAAAATGCAGTTCATGCCCATCCCTAACCAAGTTTCACCAGTGTCTTCATAAGTAACTAAGTATTTTGGAAAGTCATGATGAAGGTTCAGCATAAAGAGGTTTGCTTTAGGAGTAATCTCACTTGCATCCATGCGTACCAATATACTCAATGCTCCATAGATAAGTTTACCTGAAGAGAGAGATACTTGAGCTGTGTTTTGTCTTGAAGGTCGAAAGCTGGGGGCATTTGTAATGACAGCTGGAAGGTCAAATACAGTGACTTTCATCTCTGGGTAGATCTCAGTGAGTTCATAGGCTAGAGCTCCAGTGCAGCCTGCAAAATATTCATACAGTGGGAGTTTCTGTTAAGCGTAATTCAAACTGAATGACGCCCATTGCATGATGTTGGGCTAGTCATAGTTGTTCAGCTTAACCTACCATTATAGGGTTGTTTCAAGGATACAATGAAAAAAGTGCTCCTTGGAGATAGTGATACACATTTAATGGAAAGAGACTGCACACATCTTTTGAAATTTACACTCCTTGAAAGCTTCAAACTTGGTACCCCAAGTTACCCTAAATTGTTACATAATTTACAATGCAAGACAAAGCAGAGTTACACCTTTCTGAGTCTACTGAAGTAAAGTTCACTTAACTTAGAACTGCACTGTTAGAACATATTGAGTGCATGTACAAAAACCAGGAAAAGTTCTAACTCTATCCATGACATAGTTGTATGATGTTACACTGCCCCCCCAAATGCTTATGACAAAGAGAAATATTACTACACTCAGAGGAAACAAGTTTGTTTTGAGAATCTCAGGTTCAGCCACGATGGTAATTATGAGGGCAATATTTTCTGTCAATGTACATAGAGGTTTTTGAAGGCATGCCTACCTCCTAAATCGCACACAGTTCTGAACTGTGAAAGATCAAAAGCTGAGGCTACATCTCTTGCTGTCACCTTGGCAATGCTGTGCATGGCACTCATAAAACGCTGCTTCATCTCGGTATTTTGATAGTAGAAATCCTGGATAAACAAAACAAAGACAGAATACAGATATTAAACTCATTCCCAACAGTGAGGATGAATAGCATATATAATAGAGATGTTCATAAAACATATATGCTTGAAACTTACACTGCTTTTCCCCCCAATCCTGGGAAAAATTAACCAAGTTTTAAAATTTTGTTTAAATTATTTCTCTTTACATGATTTCTATTTATCTTAACACCAGATTAGTTTACAACTGAAGCACAGTCTATTTAAAATACTGTCAGCCATTTCAGACAATTCTAGAGATTTCGATAGAGAACAGAAACACATTCTCACACCACCAGGAAGCTTGCTAAGTGAGCTTAGTCTAGTCACTCTCTCTCAGTCTAACCTACCTCACAGGGTTTTTGTGATAAAATGAGGAAGGGGGAACCATATACGCCACTCTGAGTTCTTTGGAGGAAAGGAGGAATAAATATTTGGCATTCTGGATTATACCAGAAAAAAATGGCTCAATGAACTCAGCATATATAAAATCACAAACCTACTAAACAGGCTTTTGTTAATGCTGGCAAGTTATTCTGAGAGAAGAATATCCCCCCCCCCCCCCCTATTTTTTAATCTGTTCTATCCTCAGGATTATTCTTCCTGTGAGGGCACCAAGTTTATTTGCTGGAGTTTTTTAATTCAAGAGATCCCCTAGGTATACAAAAAAAACAACAACTTCTCCTTGCAAAACAATACTCTCCACACAAACCACTGGATAGAAGAAGAAAGGCTTAGCCTAGCTTTCATCCTGAAATGCCAGTTTTCTATGCGTAATTATTTTGTCGTTGTTCTTGGAAAAGCATTCAATTTGATATATGGAGTCTGAAGTACTGGTGCTCAGCACAGGTTTACCTTTTCAATGGGACTTGGGCCCATGTGTCTCACAGTGACATCTTAAGCAGAATTATTTATTCCCTTTTACTAATTCACATCAGTGGACTTAGAAGGGTGCAAAACTGCTTAGCTCTGTAGGATTGCACCATAAATCAAGTGTACACATAAGATTATTGCAAAAAACAGATCTTTAGGGCCCATGATTATACTGTTGCTTACCCCAAGCACATGGTGGTAATAGAATTGCCAACATCCAGGTAATACCTGGAAATCTCCTGCTATTACAATTGACCTCCAGATGATGGCTGCTTTGGAGGGTGGACTCTACGGCATTGCACCCTGCTGAGGCCCCTCCCCTCCCCAAACCATGCCCTCCCCAGGCTCCACCCCCAAAATCTCCAGGTATTTCCCAACCCAGACTTGGTTTATTATAACAAATGAATACAGCTACATTTTGGATGACTATGGCAAAAACAGCCTAATGATTTTTCATTTTTTGAAGATCTCCCCCACCCTGCAAAAAAAGTATCATCTCCACTACCTGAAACAAATCCTCTCCTTTCTTCCCAAATGTGCAATGGTTCTGGGAAGTCCCCTCTTTGACTGCCAATTCCAAATGTGTATACAGAGGCCACAGGCGGTCATTACAGTGAAGAATAAAGTCATGAAGTGAAGATTCACTGTCTGACACCAGATATAAGTTTGCCAAATCTGCATTGCTGTAACCTTTTAAGATAACAAAATAAATACGAACTATGAGTAATGTTTTTCTTTATAAGTAAAAATTAGTATTTTTAATTTTGGAAACATCCAGTTAAAAAGTATGACTTTGGTGCAGCTTCACAATACAGTTGAAGTCCACAAATCAAGACTCTGCGCTGAGTTTAACAGAAACCAAATATTCTCTTTGTTCCTTATGATCAGTTTGTACCTGTACTTACTGTATACTAATATCCTATCCTATCCTATCCTATCCTATTATATATACTATATATATACACACATACACAATATACTAATAAGTACAGTCCGGAGAATGACCATTTTACAGTACTTAAAGCTCAGTTTAGGTACCTTCTGTGCCAGTGGGACCATGGGAAATATCCTAGGAACATGCACTACCTCTTCCTATAGGATACTGACTGAAGGGTTGGGCAAGATATTTTGGTGCCTGGGGCAGAAATGGGACCGACTTCTACTCTTGTGCAGCTTCATTTGAATGAGGCTTATGGAAGAGAATATCTGTCTGGATGTGTTTATAGGTCAACTACTGGCCTATAATTCTGTTATCTTTCCTGGCAGCCCAAATTCAGCCCCTGAGGCAGCTACCTCACTTTGCCTCATCTTGCTAAGGTTGCCTCTGACTGTGGGGAGCCAGTTCTGGAGACTAGTACCAGCCTTAAAGTATGGGACCTGACACCCAGATGAACAGAAGGGAACACCCAGAACAGAGTGGCTAGTTAGCAACAATTTAGTGGTGATGTTGTTAAGGGAGCCTCTTTGGGGTCTTATACATCACAGAGCCCGGCAGAAAGTCACAAAACCCAGAAGCACTCATAGGAACACCATGTCAGTATTTCATCAACAGCACCAAAACGCCAAAGGCTACTCAGCCTTAAAGCATATGTCTATGAAGCCTATAACAGCAATTTCACCTGTTGCCAAGTATGTATCTGTATGGATATATACACTGTGTGAACTAGCTGGTAGATGAATTGAGTAGCAGTTCTTATCCATCACAGCAGTTGGAAAACAAAGTGCCACTCAAAACGGCTTCCATGATTTGCCAGTTCGGACAAAGGGCTTTTGTCAATGTTCTCAAGGACTGCTCTGCACATATTGAATTGAAAATTATTGTGCGTACCCACTTGTAAACAGGAATCCTGCTCTGTTACAGTCAAACACAACAACAATACTAAAAAGGACTCAGAAGCTAAGCTGGGGTGGCCCTGAGATGGGGGACCTCTAAGGAATACCAGGGTCGTGACGCAGAAGCAGACAGTGGCAAACCACCTCTGAATGTCCCCTGCCTTGAAAACCTCACAGGGTCACCAGAAGTCAGTTGTGACTTGATGACGCTTTCCACCATCAGTTATCTCTTTTTCAGAGCCACAACTTGCTACTTTTCCACCATCAGTTATCTCTTTTTCTGAGCCACAACTTGCTACTTTCTAAGCTATGTTTTTAACGAATGAGATTTCGTTGGTCGCATTGTTACTTCAATTCCACGAACCAGTACTCTAGTTCATCTTTCTAAGAATTTTTAACGAATGAGATTTCGTTGGTCACATTTTCCCTTCAATTCCACGAACCAGTACTCTAGTTAACAACCTGACTGCTTTATGGCATCATGTCGGGGCCCTCCCAGGCCTCCTCTCCCAGCTGCTTCAGAGTGAAAGGTCACCTTGGTGGGTTTTGTCAAGAAGGCCAAGCGCAGCGCAGGCATCCAGCAGCCTTTCTGTGCCACACGTGGAGGCTTTCACTTGATTTGCAACGTCCACAGAGGTCATGGCACCCTTCTCTTTAAGAAGATCAAATATTTTCAGCTTACTGGACACAAACAATGCCTGTAGATATGAAATGGTATTCATTACTGAAAGAAAATCCAAAACACCTCATTATCCTTTTTCAAAAAGCAAGTGATTTGTAAGCCACTAACTGCCATCCTAAGCAGAATTATACCCTTCCACTGAAGTCAGTGGGCTTCCAAGAGGGCAACCCAGCTTAGGATGGCACTCTGAGTCTCATAATGCCTATGTTAGCTGGTTCAGCTCCTCTGACATGAGTGAGACAAAACCAATGTTCCCTCTAATCTATGGAGCCCTGTGAGCAAAAATTCTACTTGGTGAGCTACTGGCATTAAAGTTGTGAGCAGGTGAATTGACTGCTGCATAAGTTAGTTTGCTCTGGAGCCCTCCTTCCTGAGCTAAGACAATAATGTGTGAGCCGGAGGGTAAAAAACTGTGAGCTAGCTCACACTAACTCAGCTTAGAGGGAACACTGGACAAAACCCGTTTATACTCCAGTTCACCCACTTAAACACCTTGCTGATCACAACAGATGAGGGACTACGCATACAGAAGTCACGTGAAAGCCAAAATGTGTGGAACTGTTTGCCTCTATTGGTTTCCCCCCCAACTCTGTGCTGTTGCTACTGCCACAGTTTGTTCTTGTCATCAAACAAAAGATATTGCAAATAAGTTTTCTAGCCCCACTCGGCCAGCCACCCAAACACACTTCTGCCATCTGAGTGACTCAAGAGGGGCACACAAAATTTGAAGAGATGCATGAATGGGTTGAACTGAGATGCATTAAAATAAAATTATGATGTGTAATGGTATCTTTTCAGAATGGACTGATAAGGGATATTTTCAAGAAGTCTAAAAAAAGGTACCATCTACTTGCTCAGAGGCTTAGTGAGGGCAGCAGACCCACTTGAGTGCCAAGCTTCTCATTTCTCATCAGCCTAACAAAGTAAATCACACTCAGCCACTGCTGACAGAGAATGGAACATTGGAGTTACCGTGAAGGTCCCATGTTCGGACACTTCAGCTGCAGACATCCCTGTGACTGAAGCAGTGGGCAAAAGGCAAACAGCCTCAGGGAAGATGAGGCCAGAAGAACAATGAAAGTTTTGTTTTTTAAACAAAGGGAAGGGCACACAGAAAGTCACACACGAGGAAAGAGAAAAACAAAGTGCAACCAAAGGAGGTCCTTAAAGGAAAATCTCAGGAGGTTTCTAAATCCCCTGCTCTCTCAGGCAGAGGCAGGAAAAAGACTGAGGGTGAGTTCCTTCATTCCGAAGATGGAAAGTGCAATCAATTGTCAGCCTCCAGGGATTGTGGGAAGAGGAACCCAAGCATATCAGAGTGTCCTCCACCCCGTGACAGAGAAGAACACTGTAGAGGTGACATTGGGCCAGACTATTTTTTTGCACAACAGCTTTTGAGCAAGAGAGACTTCCCCAAAGGTTTCATTTAGACCTTATGAAGAAACCTGATTGTTCATTATAGGCACAAATCTGCCATCTTGCCATACTGGCAAACACTATCACATACAGAAAGAGTTTCCTGATCTTTCAAAGCCCTGGATCAAACTTCAGTTTCTGTAATGTGTGACTGTAGGTGCCTGGAAAAATTGAGGTTTGTTTCCCCCCCCACAAATTAGGATTCTAAACCATAATTTAATGCTCCATGGAGGGGAAACAAGTTCCACTTTACCTAAGAGACAGCATTTAGATAACCTGGCAAACTGGATTTGAGGATCCACTCATGAGGGAAGGAAAGAGGAGGAAGAAAAAGTGCCACATGCACGGCAATAGATAGGATCTGTGCCTATTGTGAACAAACAGGTTTGTTGTACCATCTGAATGTATGTGGACCACTAAGAACTGTATATATCAGAATATGATCTTACTGGCTGAAAAATATTTATTCAGATCCATAAACACTGTTACCTTTGAAGCCTTGAAACCATCCAGTAGTTGCACAAGTTTAGGTGGGAATTGTGTTGTATTTTCCTTTACACCATTCTGACTGTCCACAGGCACATTACAATTACTCTTGCCATTTATGCATTTTCCTGAAGGGTGGATAATTCTGCTGCTGTTTTGTTTCTTAGCACCTTTGCACAATGTATTATCTGAAGAGTCATGTTCCCCATCACTTTGGATCTCAAAGGTCTCTACTGAAGGTATAGAGTCATGCTTTATATGGTGGATGGTGTGCTTTGGGGGTGGATAATATAATTCTGCTAACTTCTTGCAGAAACGATTCAGAGGGAATCCTACCACATTCAAGAAATCTCCATGCACATATTCCACTAACATTCCTCCAAGAGCCTGGATCCCATATCCGCCAGCTTTGTCCCTAAGGAGAAGGTAAGAAAAATATTTAGACAATAATAATAATAATAAAAAAGATAAGCAAAGACACTAAGTACCTCTGTTTTGACTAGTTAACTTGTTATACACATATATAGAAGCCTAAACGGTTTAGGTAGGCTGCAAATAACTGCTGAAGCAAAATGCTCTTTTAATGTTTTATTGTAATTGAATTTTAAACTGATTTTATGTGAATGAATGGTCATTTACAGACCAATTATGTAAACTGCCCTGAGCCCGCTTGTGAGGAGGGTGGGGTATAAAATAAATAAATAAATAAATAGTTGGACTTTTTACTTTTTTCTCTGAATGCTTAATCCCCTTGACACAAGAAACTACTCTTCATATCATGTGGCACAAGAGGCTGCTATTCATGTAAAGAGGAATAAAGCCCTCTTGGACTCAAAGAACTAGTGTCAATTTTTAAAATACTCTGGACTTAAAATACATACTAAGACAGGAAATTAATGGATTCAATTTTCAAACTAGTATTCTAGACACTATTAAAATATTTAATTATTTACTTCACTTATACACCACATTTGTCTCCAATGGGAACCCAAAGCTGCTTATATAGTTCTCCTCTCCTCCCTTTTATCTTCACAACAGCCCTGTGATGTAGGTTATGCTGACATTATGTACATGGCAGAGTAGGGATTCGAATCTGGGTCTCCCACATCCAACTCTCTCAGCACTATGCAAAATTGGCTTTCTTTACTCAAAATATTCAATTTGATGAAAAAAACCTCCTCAGGGGTCATTTTGTAGAAAAAGAGGTGCAGGAGCTCATTAGCATAACTTATTTGCATATACCACACCCCCTGACATCACCGGAAGTGTGCACCAGCCCCTCTAACAGGCAGAAGCATCTGGGATACATTCTCTTCCCCCTCTCCCTTCCCCTCTAAGTAGGGTGAAGGAAAAGGGAGGGGGGGAAGGATCTCAGGCGCTTCTGCCTAACAGAGGGGTGAGCACGCCAGCCCCTCTGACAGGCAGAAGCGCCTGGGTTCCATTCCTTTCGCCTCCAAGCGGGGTGAAGAATCTCAGGAGCTTCTGCCTGACAAAGGGGCTGGCACGCTCACGGCCAGCCTGGGTGAAATACAGAATCATAGAGCAAGCTGGCTATTGGAGGAGAGGGAGGCAGTTTAAACCACCTTCCCTTCCCTTGCTCAGGTTCCCCACGGATGCAGGAAGCCCAAGCAAGCCGGCTGCTGGAGGGGAGGGGAGGCGGTTTAAACCACCTTCTATTCCCTTGGTTTGCTCCCCTACTCTGGAGTCATGCCGCCATCTTTCCATTGTATTCTATGGGGCCATAGAATATAATGGAAAGATTGTGTTGCTGCAACGGCGTGACTCTAGCGATAAGGAGCTTGCGGGCGGGAGCTGGGGGCATGGCTTGCCGTCACCGTCATTTGTGCCCACTCCTGGGCTGCCAGAGCAGTGCTCTGGCCCGCTCCGGCCCCAAATGACCCCTGAACCTCCTTATACTAACTAACATTGCTAGCCACTATGCAGATGGAAGCATACAACTTTTCTAAATGCATACATACAATGTCTCCACATTCAGTACCTCTCTGAGATAAGAAGCAATCTGGGAAGTCCCTTAAACTGTCCCACTACTCACACAAGGAGTTACAAATTCATTTTTGGAGAATACCGAAATTTTACTAGTCCTTGGCTGCTTTCATATGGAATTTTTGCCTTCCTTCAGCAGCCCTAATCATGTGAGAGTATTTTTGTGTGTGTGTTTCCATACAGTGCTGTTCTTTATTCATTGTGGCTGAGTGGTAGAACATCTGCTTTGCATGCAGAAGGTTCCAGGTTCAATCCCCAGCATCTCCAATTAAAAGGACCAGGAAACAGGTAATGTAAAAGACTTCTGCCTGAGATTTTGGAGAGCTGTTACCAGTCTGAGTAGACAATCCTGACTTTGATGCACCAAGGGTCTGATTCAGTATAAGGCAGCTTCATGTGTTCACATGTATTCATGCCACAGTCATGAACAGCACATGTTTTCCATTAAAATACATTTTTTAAAAAGCCAAAAAACCCATGACTTTTTCTGGCTTAGTGTTGCTGGGATTATCTCTTTAATGTGTGCAGAAGGAAACCTACGCCTTTGGTTTCAATGAAAAGGCATGTCCCCTTCCACTGCATATTTGTTTAAAACCCACAATTGCTGTTATCTGTGGAAATCTGGAGCACCAAGAGTGCTTTCTCAGGAACTAAACTGCTTTGTTAGAACAAACATCAGCCTGCTAATGAATATGTTCCTTGCAAGGTTGGGGGCTACACTTCAACACTGGGCAAGGGAACGGATTGGTACAGATCCCCATTCCCTTTGTATCTGATGAAGGGAGCTTTGATTCTCGAAACCTCATACCCCAAATAACTTGCTGCTCTCTAAGGTGCTACTGGTCTTGAATCCAGCGATCACCTTTACCTAGTTACTCCCGTGGTTAGGACACATTTCAGCAATGGTTAACCACAAGACAAGGCTGCAGATCCCTCCCCACTCCAGCTTTACAGAATCTGTTTGCATTCCTGACCAGATAATTTGCTCAAGTGTCATTATAAGAGGGAACTCTGTTGTTATGCTAATCCAGACGCCTGTAACTGTGCACTCACACGACTCATTTGTCTCCTAGGGATAATTAGGATGGAGAGCACTTCAGAAATGCTCTTTGGGTAGAGAAAACATGACACTGGCCCCGGTCACATGGGGGGGGGAAGGGATGGCCAAAGTGCGGCTTTTTTGAGCCGCACCAAAAGAGACGCGTGGTGGCAGGATCAGACAGATCCCTCGAGCTGCCGTGCAGCTGCTCCCCGGTGCAATCAGATGCTGGGGGGGGGGGAGCCATGGAACGGAGAGTGAGGCAGCCGGCTGCATGTGCGCACATGTGCAGTTTGGCCGGGAGCCTTGCATGCTGCAGGAGACGAGTGCGCCAGCGATCCCACAGCCGCCCTTGCTGCAGATTTTCAGGTAGGTAGTACTCTTTTCTAGGTTGTTTTTTTTTTTTGATGTGCGGTTTCCCCCGGAAAGGACGGATCAGGGACGGGTGCACTCCGTTTCTCAGATGTTGCGGTGTGATCGCACCCGTTTGATGCGCCCCCGATCCGTCCCTCTTGCGGGGCAAAACCTCCCGTGTGACCGGGACCCATGATAAACCCTCCCTTTCAGTATCTCTTTTTCTGTATGAGGTTGAAGTACTGCATGATTCGTCTTCAGTACTATGCATGTACCCCACATTTTTTAAAAGGGGGAAACGGTGGATGGGGAACCATGACTGTGGCAGGACAACAGCAATGGAGTGTGTGGGGGGAACATAATATGCACCTGGTATGAAAGGGAAAACACATCTAATAATGGATCACTGTGTTGTGTGTGGAACCTCCATTGCCATTGCGAGCTGAGAAACATTCACACTGCCAATGTGACAATTACAGTAAAACTCCCTAGTGTAGAAGCAACCCTTGAGAGCACTGGTGTGTCAGATTCTGCTGAGACCAATTTCCAGGCTGTTGTACCATTACAGAGCTCCAGAGTGCATGCTTCTCCTCTACGGCATGCAATTTTGTAGGCATCCCATGTTTACATTCCATATACTACTGACCCTTCTGAATAACGTTTAATTATGAATCAGTTACAAAATCCTCATAGCAAGGGAAACATCCATGTCTACTGTCAATCCCTCACAACAACTGGCCGAACAGCATAACCTGAACCTCTGGATTTATTTGTTGTAAGCCTGAAATTCTTCCTAAAAATCCTAACAATTTACTACTGAAATCACATCATTCTGGTCAGCTGCATGCTTTAGAACACAGAGATCCTACAGCCACACTGTGAGGTCCATGTGAGTTTTCCCTCTCAAAAGCAGCTTCCTCAGGTGCCCAACAACTTGCCTGAAACCTCAAATAAACAATGAGAGTGGCCTGTGATACATCATGGCGAGGAAAGTAGTGAGGAAGATTGTGCTGGCTGGCTACAGCAGTTAAGGAAGATCTGGCTGAGGTTGTTTCTCCTTTGCCCATGGGTACCTAAGGCTTAGGGCGTAGCCGGCCAGCAGCACAAGCCAAAACATAGGAACCAAATGGCTCTCAGCCTGAGGGTCACAGCCTAGAGCTCGCAGGAAGAGAGAGAGAAGCCTTTTGTTCTACTTTCTCCTGTGTTTTACCCCTGCTATATTGTACGCCATCTTAGGTTCCCATGGGGATGAAAAGGAGGATAGGAATGAATGCATGAATACATGTAAATCATGAACTGTGGTACAGAGGACATAGGGTGATGCTCAGAAGCTCTTTTGTATCCAGAAGGCAGACGCTGCAGCCAGGTACAATTCCAGCATGCCTAGAACCAGTTCCAGCTGAAAGCTTCCCTCCTCCCAGATACTATTAGTGAGGTTAGAAAGGGGAGGCAGCAGCCAACCATGACTGGAGAGAGACCTCATTAAAATTATATTTTAATTGCCATGGGTGACAGCTTGTAAATGCGGAAAGCCTCTTTGAAGCCATGGTTCTTTTGGTTGAAATGTGGGGTAAAAATGGAATACAAAAATACACAGATTTCTTTGCATTTTTGCCTTGAAGTCTGAATCATGTTTTAGGAATTCATCAGGGGTGCCATTTAGGCAAGGCGGGGGCAATCCCTTCTTCCCCCTGAGTGTCTAACCACCTGAGGACTATTCTTCAGGAACACCTAAATTTTAGGCCTGCTCACTGGTTCTGCCACAATGAGTAACTATTGATATAAATAATTAAATGTGCCTACATACTACGCATATAGCAAAAACACAAATCCTTTTCTTTATGAAAAACAGAGTGGGAAGACACTGACACACTGATAATAACACTATTATGTGTGATAAAGTGCCATCAAGTCACAGCCGATTTTTGGCAACACCATAAGGCTTTTCAGGGCAATTGGTTAAGCAGAGGTGATTTGGGATTGCCTTCCTCTGCAAAGTCTTCCTTGGTGGTCTCCCATCCAAGTACCAACCTTGCTTAGCTTCCCAGATCAGGCTATACTATACCATTTCACAACCCTACTGTAGCTATTACAAAGTATCAAAAGGCTTTTTACAGACACCTGTTCTCATTTAATCTTGACTATACAGTGAGCCTTGATGTAATCCTTCTCTCCCCCCAATATAACCCATCCCTATACTGAAATCTGAAAAGTGGACTCTGATAATCCCATTATTGCTAAAGTAAAGGTAAAGGTTCCCTTGCTCGAAA
Organism: Gekko japonicus; assembly: GCF_001447785.1. Taxonomy (NCBI): domain Eukaryota; kingdom Metazoa; phylum Chordata; class Lepidosauria; order Squamata; family Gekkonidae; genus Gekko; species Gekko japonicus. Next base: position 285,074 of record NW_015173683.1, on the reverse strand, counting down.
GCCAGTCGAATCCAACTCTAGGGTTGCGGTGCTCATCTCCGTTTCAAAGCCGAAGAGCCAGCGCTGTCCGAAGACGTTTCCGTGGTCATGTGGCTGGCATGACTAAACACCAAGGCGCACGGAACACTGGTACCTATTTATCGACTTGCAATTTCTTGCTTTCAAACTGCTAGGTTGGCAGGAGCTGGAACTAGAGACAGGAGCTCACCCCGTCTTGCGGCACCCAGGTCTTGAACTGCTGAACTACTGACCTTCCACAGCCTGCAGTTCAGCGTCTTAACCACTTGAGCCACCGCAGCTCCAATTATTGCTAAAAGCCACACTTAAAATGTTTTACAATATTATGTTCTCAAGCTTTGACTATATGTTTGCACTAGTGTTTCTCCATAATGTACATGCAGTGCCTCACAATATACACTTTGTAGAGTCATTGGTAATTTAGCATTTAAATCCAGTAATGTACACCCAATTACCATACTTACATTGGCTCTCCACTGTGGATGTAATCCCACAAGAGTTCCTCAGAGAGTTCAGCAAATTTAACTTTTGTCTCTTCATAGAAATTCACCACTTCTGTCTCTAGTTGAGTCTCTAGAAAAGCAAATCTTAGTAAAAACTGACATGAAGGTATAGCCTTTAACTTTAGACATCAAGGGAAGCTTGAGACCATACTAAATTGAGTCCACAGCTACAGGTGTGGCTGCCATTGATAGCAGGAGTCCCACATTTCCTCCTTTTCCTCCTTTCTCTCCCCCGCTTACGTTAAGTAAAATGAAACATATGATCTGACATCCTTAAACTGCAAGTTTCCCCACCCTCACAAATGAAATTATATGAACTGAATGTTAATTCACTACTCTGTCTTGCTCTGCCCCCCAACCAGTCAGAACAGTGCAATTGTAAACAGAATTGTACCTTTCTATTGAGTCACTGGCTGTAATTTGAAGGGTACTATAATTCTGCTTAAGATTACTCCGCCACTTGAATGTTCCTTAAGATGCATTATCTATAAATAATATATCAACTTTTGAACAGTAAAAAAGAGAGAGAGAAATGCATCTCGAATGGGCAGTGAGGAAATGATCTAACATCACAAGGGTCAATGAAGCAGAGCTTTCCATGCCTGGCTCCTACTCAGACAAGCACCGTGACTGATCCCGAGAGAAAGTCATGTGCGTAGAAAGTACACTTAGGCTGCGATCACACACACTAAATAATCTACTTTCAATGCACTTTCCAACTGGATGTTACTGTGTGAACTAGCAAAATCCAGTTGGAAAGTGCATTGAAAGTATGTGTGATCGCAGCCTTAGTGTATTTTCCCAAGGGGACATATTTTATTAATAGCCTCTAAGTAAAGAGGTACAGATATACCTCATTCCATTCCTATATTGGCCCATTTATGACATTACTAGGCACAATATCCCTATGAGGCCAGAACTTGTCTTGCTTAATTTATGGGAGGGGATAGATGTTCCTGCTGTCAGGAAAGATCTCATTTCTTATATGTTGGTGGCAGCCAAGACTTTAGTGGCTAGGCAATGAAAAAACAGTAAACAACCCTAAAAAAAAAAAAAAAACAACCCTAATCAATTATGTGGTTTATTAAATTATGGGGATACCTGGTCATGGACAAAATATCAGAAGTTGGATCCTTGGCAGAGAATCCAGAGTTTCATTCAGATTTTTTGGAATGTTGGTTTCCCTTTCTTGAATATATGGAAAGACATAGTAAGCTGCAAAAGGCACTTCCAGGTCATTTGAAGGTTACAGCTATATATTGGAATAGCTGTTTGGTTTTATTGCTCATGTTTTTTTGTGTTTTTAATTATGTTTTTATTGTAGTGATTTCCTAATAGTATGTGCTACTGTAAATCATTGCTATATTATATAAATAAAAGTTATTTATTTTTTAAAAAATGCCTGGCCTTCCTCATTTTCCGTTTAATCAACTGAATTTCCGCAATGAATTACTGAACTGGACCCTATGTAGTTTTCTGCTGCATTTGGTGTCTTCAGTTCATTTTGCCTTTCTTTCCCCTTTACATTACTGACACTTATGTTCCTATTGATAATAATGAAAACCAGGGGTCATTTCCTGCTGGAGTGCACTGGAGTGGTGCTTCGACAGGAATGAGCCCAGCAAGCCCCGCCCCCCACCTTCCAAGCAGCTGGGAGGCATTTAAATGCCTCCCTGTATCTTCCCCCACTCACCCGCCAAAGCGGGCGGGTGGGGGAAGGCTTGTTGAGGGCAGCGGGCCTTCCCCCACTTGCCCGCTGAAGCAGGTGGGGAAAGGTTTATTGAACCCCCCGCCTTTCCTGGCCCGCCTGCCTAAGTGGACAGGCCGGGGAAAGCCTTTGAAGGAGTGGGGAGGCATTTAAATGCCTCCCCATGCCTTCCTCCGCTTGCCCGCTGAAGCAGGGGGGGCTTGATCAGGTGGGGGGGGATTGACCCCTGATGAAAACCTTATAACTTGATAAAGTGCAATGTATGAGTGAATCAAGATTATTTTTGTGCAGTGTTTTGTTGATGGACATGTGCTTCCACGCATTGCTAAAATGCCACACACAAAATTTTTTGAAGCAACTGTATATACAATCACATCAAAGTTGAAATTTTGCAGCATTTTGTCAATGCACATATGAACATCTGCACCACAGAAAAGAGTAAAAATTCAACTGCACCAAAAGGAATTCAAAGCTACAGCACTGTCCACGCATACTGCTTTACATAGGTAAAAGGTAAAGGTTCCCTTGCTCGAAAGCCAGTCGAATCCGACTCTAGGGTTGCGGTGCTCATCTCCGTTACAAAGCCGAAGAGCCAGCGCTGTCCGAAGACGTTTCCGTGGTCATGTGGCCGGCATGACTAAACACCAAGGCGCACGGAACGCTGTTACCTTCCCACTGAAGTGGTACCTATTTATCTACTTGCAATTTCTTGCTTTCGAACTGCTAGGTTGGCAGGAGCTGGAACTAGAGACAGGAGCTCACCCTGTCTTGCGGCACCCGGGTCTTGAACCGCTGAACTACTGACCTTCCACAGCCTGCAGTTCAGCGTCTTAACCACTTGAGCCACCGCAGCTCACGCACACTGCTTTACATAACATCTGGGGAAAATACTTGGGAAAATGCAGTATTTCTAATGCATTGAGTCTACATTGAAAATAGTACCAGGCAATTTGGAATTCCAAGAGCCAATAAGAAATTCAGGTGAGAATTTTAGAAACATCCTTGACTCTGACCTACTTTTCTTGGGCAAACAGTTTTCTGAACATCTGTTTGTGGAACTCATTAACATCCCTTGCCCACTCGCAAGGACTTTAAAACCAGATGAGTGCTAAAACAGAACTGCCAAATCACAGTTTTCATGCAGTTTACAACTGTAATGCATTAAAGTTCAGATACAGAAATTTTGAGAATCTCTATTTGAGAAACTACTATTTATGAAGTACTTAAGGCATGCATGAGGCAGAAAAACATACCATAACCAATATTTTATCGCCTCAATCCTAATCAGTGAGACTTGACTCTATAAAGTCTCCCAGACCCAGAGCCCTCAGGATGTTGTGACAAATACATGGAGCTCTTACACAGGCT
>NW_015173683.1:250511-281438 GCF_001447785.1 Gekko japonicus | reverse complement strand
AGCTTTCCAAATAATATAAGTACTTCATTGAAAAGAAGAGGAACACTGTTGCAAGGGGGCTCTGTGTTTATTTTGGAGCCTCAGCAAAATATTATTTAATTGGGATGAGCATGTTTGGGCCATACATGAAAAGGAATATACAAATGTGGGAGTTTCAGTTTCACTCTAACCATCTTCAGACTAGAAGGGTGGGAGAAGAGTATTTCCTCTCAAAGTGAGGAATACAGCTAGGCTTACAGAATGAAAGACATGTTACAACGTGAAAAACCTTCAGTTTCAAGAAACTGTTAAGGCACTTTGAATTAAGGAGCTTACCTTATTGCTTCCATGGTTTGGGGAGTATGAGTAGATTTGTAAGTTACAGTTGCCACTTTAACTTCTGTGCCATATGAACAGTGCAGACACTGTATAGTCAAAGGGTCCCCAACCTATTTGAGCCTGTGGGCATCTTTCGAATTATGACATGGTGGTGGGTGCAGCCACAAAATGGCTGCCACAAAATGGCTGTAGGAGGAGCCAGAGCCAGCTACAAAAAAAATTGTAGCTACAGCTTACCTTCCGTCACACAGTGAAGACCCCTGTGCCATGCCAAAGCAATGTTCTTAAAAATCTGCACAGGCAATCAAATCTTCAGTGGCCAATCAGAAGTCTTGCTGGGCAAAAGCCCCACCCACTTTCTAAAAACCATTCGAAGATGTCAGAAAAGGTGTCAGTGGGCACCATGTAGAGTTACCAGGTCCTTCCAAGTCCCCAGTGGGGGACTTTGGGGGGCATTACTGGAGGGGTGGGGGCCCCAATGCGATGATGTCATGCAGAAGTGATGTCATCATGGTGGGGACTGGTGCCCCCCCACCTTTAATTTGCAAATGTGCAGCTTGGAGTACAGGCGTGTGACCTCCAACTTCTTCTGAAAAGCATTTAAACGGCCCTCCAGGTTATCGGTGGGCCATATGTTCCTGCTGGTCAGCAGGAGGGCCCTTTAAATCTTGCAGCAGGGGTGGCTGCGGGTGGTCAATCTTGGGGGAAGGGCTTGGGGCAGGGCTTCCCCCCACCGGCCAATTGGCTAGCAACGATGAGCCCCTGAAATCGGGGAAACCACCTCTGGAACTGGGGTTCTGGCAACCCTAGCACCATAGGCACCATGGTGGAGACCCCAGTAGAGTCAGATATTTTGTGCTCATTCACAACTTTAGCTCCATCTAGTTACACTTTCTTTTGTCCTTTCATTCAATTTTTTTTCCAAATTGGCACTGTGTGTCATTAATTTCAGTCTCTTGATCAGAAACCAGAAATTTATACAAATGGAAGTAAATAATGCAGCTATATTTCATATTTTATTTGATAGTTTAGTTAGATACTCTTCTAGCAGCACGTATAATTTCAAGCTTTAAAAACCCTGTGCAATCCATTCTATGGCCTTTGAAAATGCTATCTAATTGGATTAAAAATCTAGAATTGTGTTAAGTGAAATTTGGATGGGATGCAAAAAGTCACTTTAGGTACACTAAGGGCACACCCAGGCAGATTTTCACCTTTTCCTCTTTTAAACCATAAGCTTCCAAGCCACAGTAGAAATAGCTTTTGGAACATGCCTTGGTTTCAAAAATGGTTAGCCTTGTGGCACAGATAGCTGCTGTTTGAGAAACACAATTCCAAAGTCCACCTGCGCACACAAATTAGTTTCCTGGTTGTTTGGATCCTGGGTTTCATGATGTTACTAGATAAAACATTTAAATGCTATTCTCTGGTTTATTTGGGGACACTGAATTTGATCCAAATTCAGGTGTTTCTGCCAGCGGATATCTACCCTGCCTTCTCTGTCCTGGAACGGATCCACAAAAGCCAGTCCAGATGATCAGGGATCTCTCCTGAACAGTATGCTATGTGGCACTGCCAGCTACCATAAGGAGGGGAAATTAGGCACACTTGCTCCTGGCAAATACACCGTTGTGTAAGCAGAGCAAGTTTGGTGAATGAAGCAAAAGCTCTTGCACGAGCAGGGGTGGAGCAATTTTGCTCATTTTCTTCTCCATGCTGCACTTCACAGGGGGCCTGAACCTTCAGTGGCGGCTTTTTGGTTGGTGAGGGCAAAAATGGGAAAGATTCTCACGGACAAATTCCTTCTGTTAGTGGGAGTTTGGCTCTAGCCCACTTTTGTTTAAATTTGGGATTTCTCCTTATGTTTTAACAGATATTAAAAAATCTGTTTCATTCTAAATAATAAGACTTAGTATAGTACACAGCCCGAAGATACCTTCATCAGGATAGTGTCTGATGGAACACTATAAAAAGTGAGGATTCTAAGCCATGTTGATGGTTGTATAGACAGGCATCCTTAAGTGGCTCCAGATTTCAGCCTTTGGAAACTTTAGTTGCCAAGGAAACTGCCCGCAGTCACTAATTTTTAATGCTCTTCTCCTTTACAATTGTCAGGATCAACTTTTCATGTAATACTGTTAGATAAAGGTTGACCTCACAAGAAATAATTTCTGGCAGCATTGTTTTGTGTCCTTTTGCATGATCATGGATGCATTCATCATTAACAAGTATTTGGAGGGCAGGTATTCTGGGGAAATGGGAGAATTATCTGGAATTTGTGGGAAGATAAACAGAAGAAAGCCCAGTTGATGCTTTCCACCTGTGTTAATGGAAGTTTAAGGTAAAGGTAAAGGTTCCCTTAACCAATTGAGCCACCGCAGCTCCTTACCCTTGATCTAAATGGATGGTGGCTAATGCCCAACAAGGGTCAGATGATTTCTAGATCTCAGCCTTCCTCAAAATATTCTTTTTTTTTCTGTGTTGCTTTGATTGACTAATTTGTTCAAATGCTGGACTGGAAATCTAAAATAAACATGCAGATTTGTTCCCACGATATGACTCCAGGCGGAAGTTATTTGCCCAACTTTGGAGCAGTGTTCATGTAGGTGCAGCTCCAAAATGGGGCAAATAACTGCCCCTCCCCCATGGCTGTTTCAGCTCAGGAAAACGTCTCATGCCATTTGGCCCTCTGTCGGATGCAGAAATGAATGCAAATTTTGATTTGTCATTAGCATTTACACTTGTTTACACCAATTACCTTGGCAGCTGCAGTGAACAATAGCAACACCTGTGAAGACACTGTGTTCCTTCCCACTCAGCCTGTTAAGAGGAAAAGATTTATTTATTTAAGTAGCAATAAATACCAGTTATATCAATAAAGTCTTAATATGATACATGACTTTTTAAGAAACATGTTTTCTCTGTTTTGAATAATGCTGCAACATTAACAAGCTATTCTGTTTTATAATCACATACATCTGGTCTAACATAAGATCTTCCTTTTAGAGCAATAAAAAACTAAAGCACATTTTTTTGCGGCCAGAAATCAGAGCACCAGATTGGTACTACAACACTGACACCTTCCAAATTGAGCATGATACAATAGCATAATTAGTTAGTCAAAGATACATAAAATATTAAATCAATTAAGTAGATTTCATATGATAAAGGAAAGGTACAGACATAAGTATACATGTACTTAAGACGAAACTTCATTGTAAACTATTAAAAATCAAACTCTACTGTGCACAGTCTTTGTATGCTGCTGCACAATAGTTCTAATTGTTTGCTACTGATAAAGGGGCCCAACTGAGCCAAATTTAAGTCACACTGAACTTATTTTCCTGGATCTAAATGACAATAATGTCTACATCTAAACTGCATAACCTTAATGAAACTAGTACATTGAACATGGCTAGACTTATAGATATAAGCAATGACACAGAAAGCACATTTCGTATTTTAACCATTATTTTAAAGAGCATAAACCTTGAAAGCATCTTATATGCATCTTGTTTATCTACTGGTTTCTCCAAGATCTGTTCTTCTATGGTCTGAAACAGAAACAACATTGTCATAATTGTTTCACTCCAGCTAGTGGGCATATGTGCAGAAAATTACATAGATGGACTTCCTAACCCCATGTTTGTCTTGTAATGTTAATGTAGGGGCAGGTGGGACAGGAGAAATGGGTATGTTTTCACTACCTTGTGATAACTTCAGTGCAAAGCTCCCCACCCCCACCCCAACAATTTTAAATTATTTTTGCCCCCAGCTAAGCAAAAATCGGCATGTTAAAGGTTATCTACTCTCATATGTTGATCCTCCTTTGCAAGTGTCCTGTCGGTAAATATATTTCTTGCAAGTGTCCTGTCGGAATATACATTCCTGTTACCTTAGGAAATGAGGTTAAGGAACACAAAATTTACATAGATGGCAATTAATTCTGCCACCTAGCACTGCTACTAACTCCCACGAGACATAGTTTTCACATAATAATTTCTCTTTCTAAAATCTCAACATGGATTAAAAAAGAAATAAGAAAAATTATAGCCAATTTTGTTGTTGTTCAGTCGCACAGTCGAGTCCGACTCTTCGCAGCCCCATGGACTAGATCCCGCCAGGCCCTCCTGTCTTCCGCTGTCCTCTGAAGTTTGCTCAGTTTCATGTTCGTTGCATCGATGACACTGTCCAACCATCTCATCCTTTGCCGTCCCCATCTTCTTTAAACAACTTTCAGTATCTTGTTTCTTACTAAATTTCTCAGTTCAGTTTTGTTCCTGAATGTAATGAATGGAACCCACATTTGACTGAACTGACTCTGAGTCGAACTTTTTCTTTAACAGAATCTTTTATATGCAGATAGTTTCTCCATGAGTATCATACACCAAACTTTCTTAAGTCATCCTTCTATATTTGGTACTTTCTCTTGCTTCTATATCTGTGCAATGAGCATCCCTTCGACTCTAAACAAATTTCCAATGAAGAAGGTGTTTTTTTTGTAAGCCACATGGGAAGGTATTTGATAGTGGTAATTTAGGGTCAGGTTGTAAATCTGTTTGAAGAATTTTATTTCCTTCCGAAAAGACCTTGCCACAAAATTTTCTTTTAACTGCACAATACCACCAAACATAATAAAAGTACCAGAATATCTTCTACATCTCCAACATATATCAGAAAATTGAATTTCATGATCTTCCTCAGGTACAGCATTTTAACATATACAAAAATATAAAATTCAATTTTTTAAAAATAATATATTATCTACAAAACACTTTGATTTCATGTTGTGCTACATTAGGTACCCCTAACACCTGGAAAACACATTCGTCAAATAAAAAAAAAAACTTCATGGAAATTAATCCATAAACTCTCTAGTGTTTGAATTAGCAGATCTCTTTCCCATTTATCTTTATATGCACAATACTTTTCTGTTCTATCTTTGCTAATGTTGTGTAAACAGAAGCTACTGATTTTTTCTGAAAACCTGAATGTATAGATATTAATTCATACTTATCCAAGGACGTAAACATGTTTTTTGTGCTTGTCTGCTGTGTATGAAATGTCTACTTTGTTTATCTTGATAGAAAGGGAGTTATTTGCTTGAATTTTTGTTGGATTTCCAAAAAAGATGTACTAGTGTTCTTTACAAAAATCTCATATTCTATTTTGGGCCAGAAATCAAAATGACTTCATTGGAATGCCTCCTCGCAAAAATAGTAAACAGGAAGAAAATTTCAAATGCATCCTCTCTGTACAATGATCCCAGCCCTTAGATAATGCCAATCGAATCTCATTAGATCCTGTGTCCTGCTGGTATTGTTTTTTCAACCATATTCAACTTCTTAATAGACATGTCCATCCTAGCTGTTTGAACTCCCAGCCTCTTTGAATTAGGCCTTCTATAAACCAGTAGGAAAGTCCCACTAAAAGATCATAGTATATTTTTATATTTGGGGCTGTTGGACCACTGTTATTCCACATCTGCAGCAGGACCAGATTTTGTAGTCTAGCTGTCTTTTCCTCCCAAATAAATTTAATCCAGATAGACTGAATTTTGTCTAGTAATCACTAGGGGAAGTGCAATCATAATAAAGATAATTTTTGACTTTTTTTTAAATACTGGTATCTTACCTAGCTGCAACAACTTATAACTAGCCCATTTACTCAGATCTTCCTTCATCTTCCTAATTAAGAGATTCATGTTACGTTGCATGAACAACTTTATCATTATCTGAGAAAGTAGATTTTCTCAGATAATGATTAGCTATTTAACAGCTGCATATCTAGTAAACACTGAAGGTGAGTTAAGTGTAATTCCATACACTAAACAGTAATTAATGGAAAGGCATCACTGCAGATAAACCCTAAGAAAAAGCTCTAATAAGACAATAATATTAGATGGAAAAAATGGATACTGAAAAAGGCTTGTTCATGGAAAGGCAAGCTAGATGATGCAGCACACCCTGTATCTACTGTGGACTGCACTATTACTAAAACACAGACTGCTAATAAGATTGATTTAGTTATCAGCCATTAGTTTATATCATAACTTACGACTATAGTGTCTGCTCCTATAACAACATCTGGTGTTCTAAGATGTTTCTGAAAAAAACAAAGAGTGTATTTTACTTGATTGTTCCCCTGCCCCTTAACTTCCGAGTCCTGCTTTACACATGAAGATTCACAGGTTCAATCTCAGAGCAGTTCCACAGATCACATTTGTAAAGCCCTTTTTAATGTTTATGGTATTTAAAGCACACACCTAAAAATGCACAGCAGGATTGGATTATAAAAATACGAATCATATAGGTACGGTTCACCAGACAACAACGCATGGCTGTAGCTCAATGCTGAGTATACATTCAAGGCCAGTTGAGATGGGGGGGGGGGACAGCAGGTACATGAGGCACTGAATTCGACCACAGAATAGGAGAACGGGTGTTCAGCTTTCCCACAATGCCATTTTCTAGCTATCTTTCCTTATATATAATTGAATAGTGGGGTGGTACTTTCTGAACATTCCACACACTCCTAAATCAATTGGCTCCATGATGTGTCACTCAGAACCTGTCCCTATCCACTGGCTGCATTGCCTGAGTCCCACCCACATTGGCCATTTCCGAAGCCAGAGTTTGGGGAGGGGAGAGGCCTCAGCTGAATAGAATGCCATAGAGGCCACACTCTAAAGCAGTTATTTTCTCCGAGGGGGGGGGGGAGAGCTGTTGTCTGGAGTTCAGTTGTGATACCAGGTGATACCAGACAACAGAGATCAGTTCCCCTGGAGAAAATGGCTGCTTTGGAGGGTAGACCCTATGGCATTATACCCTGCTGAGTCCTTCCGCCGCCCCCCAACACTGCCCTCCATGGGATCTGCCCCCCAAATCTCCAGGTATTTCTCTACTCAGAGCTGGGAACCCTACTTTCCCCTCAGTGCCCGTTGCTAGGCAACCAAGCTTGGTTTTGTCAGTAAAAGGCCCTTTCTACACATATTTTGGCCTTTGGGAGAAAACTCATTGAGGCCAATCCTGACTAGGGGAGAGGCCTCAGCTGAACAGAATGCCATAGAGGCCACCCTCCAAAGCACTTATTTTCTCCAGGGGGGAGAAATCTGTTGTCGGAGTTCAGTTGTGATACCTGGTGATCTTCAGGCTCCACCTGGAGGTTGGCTACCTTAGGCGCAGCAGTCAGTGCTTCAGAGCAGGGTCTGCTAGACCCAGGTTCTTGCTGAGTGGGTGATTTTGGGCCAGTCACAAACTTTCAGCCTAACCTACCTCACAGGGTTTTTGTGCAAGTCAAAAGGGGGAGAGGAGAATGATGTAAGCTCCTTTGGTCCCCACTGCAGAGAAAGACTACTTTTCTTCCTGTGGAACTATTATTGCAAATAGGTGAGGGCTGGAGATCACTCAGAATTACAACTGCTCTCCAGATGGCAGAGACCAGTTCCCCTGGAGAAAATGGTGGACTCTGTGTCCTTATGCCCTGCTGAGATGGCCTCCCTATGACAGCCAATGTGACATAGCAGTCAGGGCTTCAGAGCATGGTAGAGGCTGCAGGTGGGGGGGAGATGGAAAGCTGAAGAGTGAGGGGGAAATAAAGGCAGGTTGCTAATTGGCTGGGAAGTAGATAGGGTTGCCAACTCCAGGTGGGAAATTCCTGGATATTTGAGGGTGGAGCCCAGAAAGGGTGGGATTTGAGGAGGGTGGGTCCTCAGAGGTACAATGCCATAGCCTCCACCCTCCAAATCAGCCATTTCCTCCTGGGGGAACCATTGTTGCCAATCTCCAGGGGAGGGATGGAGATCACTCAGAATTACAATTGTTCTTCAGAAGGTAGAGATCACCCTGGAGAAAATGGTGGACTCTGTGTCTTTATACCCTGCTGAGGTTGCCACAGCAAATTGACGCTGAGTTCCAAAGGCTGGGGCACTCTCCCAAAGCCTCTTTCTAGAGCTCATTGTATTTATTTCCACAACAGGCCTTATTCCTAGTTACCTATAATCCTTGAAGACACTGGGCCTGTATAACTGCACAACTGCCTCTCCTGACATGCTCCATTGTGACAAGCTCTACTCATCTGAGCAAAACCTCCTGAAAGTGCCAACCTGCAAACAGGTGTTACTAGGAATCTTTGCTGTTAGATTCAAATGTTATCATACGATAAAAGACTAACAACTTTATCATTATTAGAGTCCAGTGGCACCTTTAAGACCAACAACGGTTTATTCAAGGTATGAGCTTTAAACCTTTGTTGGTCTTAAAGGTGCCACTGGACTTTAAATTTGTTCTGCTGCATCCAACCAACACACCTGACCACCTGGAATTATCATTATTATCATTATTACCATCATTCTGATCTCTGTGCTTTCAGCCTTTGTGTTAGCCATATTATGTTTGTATTCCATCCTTCCTCCAATGAGCTTTGGTCAGAATACCCCATTTATCCCCACAACATCCTTGTGATGCAGCTTAGGCTGAGACCTTGTGAATTACTCAAGATCACCCAGGAAGGAGGTCTGTTACCTCGTTGGCTGTTGCTCAACATAGTAAGATAGGGAAAAAAGCACAGTGAATGCAACAATCAGCCTGAGAAATGGATTTAGTTGTAAGAGTAACCAAATTAACCTGGAGCCTAATTCAGGGAGCACTAAATTCAACAATGAAGATTAAAGACTTACCAAGTGCATTCTGTTAGCCACTTCCAGAGCTTTTTGTTTTGCAGTTTCTACAGCATATTCATAAGGAGCTGTAAAAGATGATTTCTCAAGTGTTTCTCTGAACCAAGAAGGAACAACTTCAAATCGAAGGCCCTGTAAAAAAAATGAGAAATTCAGTGGCTGTTTTCTGCTTAAGACCCTGGAGGAGAGACTCGTACTCAGTACTAGTTCTTACCAAACTCAATTCAGAATTACAGAAACTGCAGTTTAAGCCATGCTAGCAAAACACATATCTACAAATGACAGACCATACGACAGATTATCTTTATAAACAACAGATTTCTAGCAGAACCCTGATGTACACAGTAGCATCACTTATGAATGTTGCCATAAGGAGAATACAGTAACTAATTTTATTTGATTTTATTTCTAGACCACCCTCCCCCAATGAAGGCTCAGGGTGGTTCACAACATTCAATAAATACACTCTAACATTCCAATAAATAATTATAAAAAACAGGCCAAAAATCTTTAAAATAATCGAATTATTTCAGATGGCATTGACCATTTGTATCCTACCCCTTGGAGGGGTGGAGAGGTGAAGGATAGAGGGGGCCAGGCTTGATGTCAACCACTGCTGTTCTCAACCATAGGCCTGGCAAAACATCTCTGTCTTACAGGCCCTGCAGGACTGCATTAGGTCCCACAGGGCACAGATGTCATTAGGCAGAGAGTTCCACCAGGCTGGTGCCAGGGCTGGAAAAGCCCTGGCTCTGGTCAAGGACAGCCAGATATCCTTCAGGCTACAGATTGCCAGTGTGATGCTCTTTGAGGGTTATGCCAGGAGAAGTGGTCCCATAGATACATTGCCCCAGACTGTTTAGGGCCTTAATACCAGAACCTTGAACCTGATCCAGTATTCAATCTGGAGCCAGTGCAGCTGACACAGCACCAGTTGGCTATGTGCTGTTAGTGGGGCCGCAGTAAGGACCACAGGGCCACTGAATTCTGAACCAGTTGTAATTTCTGGGTAAGCCTCAAGGGTAGCCCTGTGTAGAGCAAGTTACAGTTGTCTAGCCTGGAGGCGACTGTTGCATGGATTACTATGGCTAGGTTGGGGTGAGACAGATAGGGGGCCAGTTGCCTGATCTGGCACAACTGGAGAAACGCCAGTCTAGAAACATTTGTGACCTGGGCCTCCATCATTAAGGATGCATCCATCCCATGGCCAGGGTGGAAATTGGACTGGAACGGGTCCAGGGACTCCGTATCTTCCAGGAAACTCTGAAGCTTCTCTAAAATGTCCTATTGTTAACAACTTTGCTCGGGTTTTGCAAAGTGAGGACTGTGGATGAATCCATCTCCTGTTGAGTCTTCTTATTTTCCTGCTATCTTCAACTTTTTCCAGCATTACTGTCTTTTCCAGTGATTGTTGTCTTCTCACTATGTGACCAAAGTTCAACAGCCTCAGTTTAGTCATTTTAGCTTCTAGGGAGAGTTTGGGCTTGATTTGATCTAGAACACACTTGTCTTTTTAGCAGTTCATGGTAACTGTAAAACTCTCCTCCAACACCACATTTCAAATGAATCTACAAGAAAAGAACAAGGACTTAATCCTTCACTGGTGTCTTCTGAACCTGTAAAGCTTATTGCTGCTTAATCCTAAATTTTCAGGTGGGTAGCTGTGATGGTCTGGACCAACAGAACAAAGTTCGAGACCAGTGGCACCTTTAACACTAACAAAGTTTCATTCAAGGTCAAAGCTTTCATGTGCAAGCAGACTTCTTCAGACACAATGAAACAGAAATTACCAATCCGTACATATAGGTAGAGGGTGAGCAGCAAATTAGCATAAGCAGAATACAAGATGTTTAACAGATGCGAGGACCAAACTGGAATAACAAGCTTTGTTTATCTGGTCACCATTTGTTTGGGTTTAATTCCAAGGGAAAACATAGTGAAGGAAATAAATATATCAAATGTATCTATGTCCAATTTTTAGACTTATGCTAAAGGCTGATTTATCCATTGGGCACAGTGCCTAGGGCTCACAACACTTTTAGGGGCCCACAAAAATGTTTTAATTTCTTTTAAAATCAGAAGAAGAAGAAATAAACTTTTAGGGTCAGAGAAAATGTTTTAATTTCTTACATCAGAAATCTATTTCATTTTGCCTAAAACAGAAAACAAAATCTTGAAGTATTTAAAGTTATCTAAAATAATTTTTAATATTGATATTATTATGGTGGGAGGAGACCACAAAGGCAAAAGTGCCTAGGGCCCACAAGAGTCAAAATACAGCCCTGATTATGCTTACACTAATTTGCTGCATACCCTCTACCTATATGTGTGGACTGCTAACTTCCATTTCAATGTATCTGAAGAAGTGTGCATGCACATGAAAGGTTATACCTTGAATAAAACTTTGTTGGTCTTAAAAGTGCTAATGGACTCTGTTCTAATCCTAGACGTGTGAGAGGTGCCAGTTGGGACTAACTCAGCAGTTAAAGCAAAGCAATTTGCACATATTCAATAGATTCTTTTGAACTATGGTGCTGGAGAAGACTCTTGAGAGTCCCTTGGACTGCAAGAAGATCAAATCAGTCAATCCTAAAAGAAATCAACCCTGACTGTTCCCTGGAAGGCCAGATAATGAAACTGAAGCTCAAATACTTTGGCCACCAAATGAGAAGGGAGCCCTCACTGGAGAAGACCCTGATGCTGGGAAAGATTGAAGGTCAAAGAAGACGGGGACGGCAAAGGATGAGATGGTTAGACAGTGTCATCGATGCACCGAACATGAAATGCAGAGGATGGCGGAAGACAGGCAGGCCTGGGGTCGCGAAGAGTCAGACTCGGCAACTGAACAACAACAAAAGGCCCTTTATGTTCCAGAACTAGTGGTCAAGGCCTGAACTAAAGGAAGCCCGACTCGACACAACGTTTGTTAGGTTGCCAGCTTGAAGGCTGAATCAACCAGCTGTTCCACACGCAGTAGCAGCACGCTCACACGCAGGCTCACAGTAGCACGGAGGCAAGTGACAGCTCACGAGATTGACGCTGCCTCCGCCCCGCCCCTCCACTGAGCTGCGGAAACTCAACAGGTGTAGCCTTCCCCGGCAGGCGCCGCAAAGCCACCGAAATTCCCTAAGCGGCGCGTAACCGCTGGGAGAGCCGAGCCAGTTCCCCGCCCGCCGCTTCCCCCATGGCAGGCCCTTTGGCAGCCGGGTGCCCCACTCACCGCATTGGTGAGGATCTCCTGCCTGCGCGGAGACGCGCTGGCCAGCACCACGCGCTTGTCAACCAGCTTCCTCATAACCGGGTGCAGCACCATGGCGGCGGCGAAGCCTAGGCAGCTACGCAAGGCGGGCGCAAGGCAAACCCAAGAGGCAGCGCCGCCGAGCGGTGCCTTTATAGCGGCGCACAGGGACGGACCAAGGGGCGGTGTTCGACGGAGCTGCTGTTCCACCTCCCGGCTCGGGTTCGCCGGGGTGGGCGGGAAAGGAAGGGCGCGCGAGGGAACGGAAGTCTTCCTCCGTTTGCCGTCCTGTCCGCAGACTGGTCACGGGGAGAGGCGGGGGTGGGGCTTGTGGGCTGCGGTTAAGAAAAGTGTCCTGAAAACGGAGGATTAGACATGCGGGGGCGGGGACAGACCTCTTTGTTTTTTGTCTGTTTTTGAAGCATCTTCCCAGCAGCTCAGAATTAGACATTGTTGTTATTGTTTGAAGACTGCAAAGCAGACAGGGCTGGAAAATAACCTTTGAAAACACGGACCCCTCGGACAAAGAGCTCGCTTCCTCCCTGACTTAGACCCTGAGCTCCGTGGAGGAAAGTGGGATGCTATTGAAATAAATCATTCCTTAGCCAAAGAACCAAAAAAATCATAATTTGGTGAAGTTTCAAGCATTCACAACACGATTATATAATTTTGAACTATTCTAGAGAGACATTGCATTGCCTGTGTAACATTCAAGCAAAGCAAACAAAAAGCAGTCCTTGCATCAGGCAAACTACTCCTTGCTGGATTCTCTGTGGAGGAGTCCAAATATCCATGTGTGACCATGGTCAACACCAAAGAAACTGACACATGGGGGAGGGGGGGATTCTGACAGATAATCATTATAACTCATTCAAGAACACATTTTCAAAAATCAAAGGAACACAGTTCAGTAAGTTGACTGGGATGAAGAACAATGACACCAGGAGTTATCAGGGAAGTGGTTGTCTAGGATAGATACTCAGGTCAAAGTTCATCATGTCCAAGGTTTAGTTAGGAAACTGTTGACTTTTACAAATGTCTACTGAATGTTTTTTTTAAAGTATGGATTAGAGACAGAGAGAGCAATCGCCATAGATAAGACTGTTGTGGTATCATACAAGTAGCTGTTTTTCTGGATAACTGTATTCTTCTACTAACCGAATTGCTAGCAAGTACTATAAAGGGGCACTGGAGAAGACCCTGATGCTGGGAAAGATTGAAGGTCAAAGAAGACGGGGATGGCAAAGGATGAGATGGTTAGACAGTGTCATCGATGCAACCAACATGAAATTGAGCCAACTTCAGAGGACGGTGGAAGACAGGAGGGCCTGGCGGGAGATGGTCCATGGGGTCGCGAAGAGTCGGACTCGACTGTGCGACTGAACAACAACAACTATAAAGGGGAAAACCCAGACTCTATATAGTTCAGCAAAAAGTTAATATATGAGAGAAGAGAGAGTTGCATACAGTTGATGAAGATCATCAGGACAGGCTAGTTTATTTTCACTATTTTTCTTCTAATGAAATGGATAGCTGTTAGCTTCCTCTCTTGTTCACAGAACTGATCCATTAGTCCCTTGCCCTCTTCAGTTCAATAAGCATCTTCTTCCTTACTTTCCTATTAAAATGTCAGATACAGCAAGTTTGTTTCAAGTGTTTATATATTTCTGTTCCATTAAGGATGCCTACATTTTATCTATCAGAAGGAAAGGGAATTGGTATGCTGTGGTGGATAGAGCATTTGGCTAGGATCTGGGAGACCCCAGTTCAAATCCTAAGTCTACCATGGAAGCTTACTGGGTGACCTTGGGCCAGTCACACACTGTCGGCCTATGCTACCTTGCAGCACTGATGTAAGGATAAAAATGGGGGTGAGGAGAATGGTGTAAGCTGCTTTGGGTCCCCAACTGAGGAGAAAGGCGGAGTATAAATGAAGTAAATAGCAACAAATAAATATTGGAATGAAATATGCTGTGCAAAACATCTTCAATGAGTTTCTAATTTACAGAAAATAAGTTTTTCTGGAGTAATGCAGGGACAGTGGTGCCTTGTGCTCACTATTTTCTGAGGTTTCTTATACAAGGAGGTAACATAAAAATGTCATTTACATTGATCTCTGTATAGTTTAGCATTTTGTTTCCATCAATGGCTGACCAAATACTTCTGGGAAGTACACAAACAGGACATGAAGGAAAAGCCCCAGCCTGTCCCCCCCCCCCCCCCCCGCCCATTCAGTGATATCCTGCATTGGATATGGAGGTAGGCAGGGCTATTTTTGGGCAGGATCGCACAGGAACGGAGTTCCGGCTGGCTTCAGAGTTGGCCACGCCCACTACAGCCAAAACCTCTGTGTGCGTGGCTACAGAGGGAAGGCCTAGAAACCGACCGCCCCAGCGACCCCAAGACGGGCGGGCCAGGGGGGCTCTGGAAGGATCGGGTAGATATTTAAATGCCTCTCCGTGCCTTCCCCAGCCTGTCCAACGGCCGGCTTGCCTAGGGAAGGTATGGGAGTGTTGCCTAATATGCAAATGAGCTGTGGTGTCAGGGTGTGGCCTAATATGCTAATGAGTTTCTTCTGTTGGGTGTGACCTATTATGCTAATGAGTTCCTGCTGGGCTTTTTCTACAAGAAAAGCCCTGGAGGTAGGGCATGTGTATAAACTACTGACAATGCTATTCTCCATGTATTTTTGTAATCATTTGTAAAATCCATTTGGTTGGTGGTCACCAAATCTTGTGCTGGTAAATTCCATAACTGTACATTGTAGGAAGAATCTGTCTTGCTCCTTAATCTAATGATCAATTTCACTGGCTGATTATGAGTGTTATTGTGTCATGCTAGCAACACTTTCCTGGGAGTAAGCCCCATTTGGGAAGGGGAAAAAAACTTGAGTAGGATTCTGAGTAGACTGCTTAGGCTCCCTCTGTTAACATTGTAAGAGAAGGTGAAAAAGTTCTCCTTTTCTTCATACTATTAATAAAGTAATCAGTTTCTATCATGTCTCCATATTATTCTAAACTAAGCATACTTGCACATTTCAGCACTGTCACAGGAGCCAAACTAGACAGGACCCTAGCAACTATGGAGGATGGATTTGACTCTGGAACAGCAGATTGTTGGGAGGGGGGAATGCTTCTTGCTTCCCCACAAGCCATTTTTTTATAGTCATAGTTATGGGCCCATATAGCTGATTTCTTAACTATTGAGAAAAAGATACCCTTGTGTCTCTCCTCTCCTGCATGCAGGAAACAATTTAGAGAGACAATTTTAATGGTACAAATAGCCCTCATTTGTTCAGTTAATTTTTCAGTTTATCCTGAATGTACAGTAATACAATATTACAGCAACATCCATGAGTTTTAGCCAGAGTGTGTAGAGGACACTCTTGCACATCCCTTCTTTCTTTCTGTCTGGCTTGCAGAAAACAGTTTCCGAAGTGATTATGCAGTTAATATGTCATTGTTTGCATTTCCACGGCTAGCATTGGGCAACGGACTCGGAAGTGCTTTACATGGTCATTTCACAATGTATCTGAGATATTGTGTGTGAGCAACAAGAAAAGAAATGTTTTTGCATTCCCCCCCCCCCAAGCTGGGGCATTTATTTTTAACACAACACACAGGATACAATCCCACATAAACTTACTTGGCAGTAAGTCCTTTTTGAATTGTACTGGTCTGCAGCCCAATCTTGTGCATGTTTATGTGAAAGTCAGTCTCGCTGTGTTCATAGGACTGCATCCTAAAGGGTAGCTTTTTGTTTGTTTGGTTTGTTTGTTTGATGGTATTGTTTAACAGTTTCCCTTCTTTGATTTTCTTACATAAACTGTTATGAGACTTAAGCCAAATTTACTTGTAGTGCTTTTCAGTCCTTCCCCCCCTGTTAGTGTGTACCTACAGAAAACAAATCAAGCAATTTATATAAACAACTCACAATGAAATGTATTATAAGAATTGAACGATCCAGAAGGGAGATACCTAATTTGAAAAATGGGACTCCCAGAAGGCTAGGTGTATACGATAGCAATGATATACACATCAAATGTTATCAAAACTATTTTTTTAAATTGTGCTAGAGTTCCAAGAGGAGGATATAATGATTTTAGAGATATTAATGATTAGATCCAAAGAAGGATAGATCAAAATATATTAAAGGTGGGAAATTATCTAAAAATGTATTTCAGTGTTTGCAATTGCTAAAATTAGAAGATGCTTGGAGAATTATGTGTCTGAAGGGAGGATATTTTACCTTTTTTTCAGACAGGCTACAAACATACTCAAGAATAGATAAAATATTTTGAAAATAAATTTAGATAAAGTAGAGATCCAACCAAAGATATTTGCAGATCACAATCCCATAGAAATAATTTGGCAATGGAACAGAAAAATGAGAGGAAGATGGATACTGAATGATGCTCTTCTATTGCAAAAAGAAGTGCAAAAAGGACCTGGAACAATTCTTCAAAATAAATAATATGGAAGGAATGTCCTCAACTACAATTTGGGAAGCAATTAAGGCTTTTATTAGAGAGATCATATTAGCTGTTGCTGGTAAAAAAAAATGAGAAAAATTAGAACAAATTCCAATAGTAGTAGAAAAAAAATCCAGACGCTTGAACAGGAGCACAGAAATAATCTTAACAGAGATACTCTAGCAGATATTAGAGCACTAATAATCAATTTGTTATGTTGGAAGTGGAAGAGATACAGAAGAATTTAAGATTCTTAAAACAAAAGCATTTTGAACATGCAAACAAACCTGGTAGATATTTGGCATACTGTTTCAGGAAGGAGAAACAGAAAAACAGGAGCAATTCATCAATGTTTTTTCAGGATTATATAAGAGGAAGTCTGTTCCAGAAGAAGGATCCAGAGACATTCTGATTTAAACTTTTTACCAGAACATAGAATATTTTTGAATCAAACAGTAACAATTCAAGAAATCTCTCAGGCAATAAAGAATATTAAAGGGGAAAAGGCACCAGGCCCAGATGTGTTGACAGCAATTTATTATAAACATTTTGAAGACATTTTAATGATACCATTACAAAAAGTTGTGAGCAAGATAAAAGAAGGAAAGACAATACCTCTAGCATGGCAAGAGGCATTTGTAATGTCAATACATAAATGTATCAGTGTTTCAATTTATCCAAAGAAGTATGTGTGGACACAAAATCTTATGCCCAGAATTAAACTTTGTTGGTCTTTTTTTTTTAATTTATTGACTCTCCTGAAAAGGAGAGAGTTTATTGCTTTTAATATCAGAATAGGGGAAGGTATATAGCGGGACTAAGAAAAGGTTGAGTAATGCTCTTATTAGTATGTTAATCTTTTGTTAGTATTAAACAAATCTTCTTTTGGCTTCTTCTGTGAGTTGTCAATTGTCTTTCATCTTGACCTGTGAAAAACAAATATAAATGTTAGTGTATTAGTAGTGTCCCTTTGGTTTATTGTTAATAATGTCTTTTCATGCACTTTCCGAACCAATCTTCATGTTCTGGGCTGCCTTCCTTTTATGTCTCTCAAGTTATGAGATGGACCTTTCCCCGCTCCTTCATCTTCCGGAGTCTTGTCCTCCCTCTCCGAGCTGCTGTCTCGTTCACTGTCCAATTCTTCCCATCTGGCAAGTGCTGCCTCCTCTGAGCTGGCATGTCTCTTCAAAAAGTCTTGAGCTTTGAAAATGGAGTCAGTCTTCTCCCATTTATCTTTAAACTTGAAGATAAGTCCTTCTGGAATCAACCAGTGATAACTAATTTGGTGATTTTGCAAGAATAAGGTCAGTCCTTTATATGCCTTCCTCATTCGAATTTCAAATGGAACATCTTTCAAAATTCTGACCGTCTGGTCTCCAATCTTCATAGGCATTGACGAAGACGCTCTCAATATTTGATCCCGAATTCTCTGCTTTGTAAACTTGACCACCACTTCTGCCGGCAAATTATTCATCTTTGTAAAGTTGGAATAGGCTTTGTAAACCAGATCCATTTCCTCGCTTATTTTGTCCGCTTCCCAGCCGGTGAGTGGTGCCAAAGCTTCCGCTAAAATACTTCGGAGATCTTCTTTTTCCAAATCTTTTATGCCTTGAAATCGGAGAGTCAAATTTGATTTTTCCATTTGAAGCATCAATAACTTTTTATCTTGCATTTCTTGATGCTTTCCCATTTTATCCACCTTCTTCTTGATCTTTCGAGTATCTTCTGCTGAGACCAGACATTTCTGCGCGATGTCTTCCATTTTCTTAGCTGTATCATTCACCTGGATCTGCTGATTACTGAGAACACTTTCCATGCTTGTCAACGTTTGATTTATTTTTTGCATTTGCTCCAGCAGAGGGCACAAAAGCTCGCTCTCCTGTTGAGTGACAGTCGGCTCCAAGGGGCGGGAGCCAGCACTGAAAGTTCCTCCCAGCTTCTTTGCCAGCTTCTTTTGAAACTTTTTCTGCCCCAACATCTTTGTTTTATTGTTTACTTTTTAAAAGTTTGTGCCGCGCAGCTAACGGATGGATCTTCCTGCCTCTCTTTTAACAATTCACCAAAAGGTAACACCACTCTTTTAGAATTTCACTCCCCCCCTCTTCTCTCTGTTAAATCAGTCTCTGTTTAGTCGGGGGGGGGGGCTTTCCCCTTCCTTCCCTGCGCTTTTTCACGGGGGCGGGAATGTGCTTCACTCCTTTTTCCCATTTCCGACCGGCAACTCACAGTTTTTGCCAAATATCTTCTGTTCAAACGCTTTTCCGCTTCATCACTCGGTGACGTCTGGCGGCTCTGCTAGTTCCTGTGTGGGGCACTGCCGTGGCAAGGGCCATTAGGGCATGGAGCGAGCCTCAATTTCCGACCTTCGGGCTGGGAAAGAGGCACATCCCCTGTGCGCCCCGCATCGGAACCTCTCACTGAGGCTCCTTAGGGTTTCTGCTTGTGCGGATTCCCCCCCTTGGCCGCGCGTGGGCGAATCACCTCCGGGAGCTTCCCAGAGTTGTGACCGCCATTCACAGAGACCAGACCGGAAGCCCCTAAACTTTGTTGGTCTTAAAGGTGCCACTGAACTCAAACTTTGTTCCAATACATAAAGAAGGCAGCAATGCAACACTACCACAGTCATATAGACTTATTTCTCTGTTGAACGTTGATTATAAAATCTTTGCTGCAATAATGGTGGCGAGATTAAAAAAAATGTATACCAAATGTAATAAACAAGGATCAAATGGGCTTTGTCCCAAAGAGGTATATGAAAGATAACATACGAATGATAATAGATGCAATTGAATTTGTGAATAAGTAGATAAACTCCGGAGCACGACAGAAGGCAGGAGGGCCTGGTGTGATGTGGTCCATGGGGTCACAAAGAGTCAGACTCGACTGTGCGACTGAACAACAATGTAGAGAAAGTGTTTGACAATTTAGCATGGGCTTTTCTGCTGAA
Organism: Gekko japonicus; assembly: GCF_001447785.1. NCBI lineage: Eukaryota > Metazoa > Chordata > Lepidosauria > Squamata > Gekkonidae > Gekko > Gekko japonicus. Next base: position 261,787 of record NW_015173683.1, on the reverse strand, counting down.
CAGACTTAAGAATATGGACGATGGTTCTGAGTTTTTGAACTGGATGCAGAGTATATTTTTCCTTTGGAAAAAAGGACCTTTCCACTAGTGTAAGCAGCCTCCCTCCTGTGTCAGGTACCAGCGAAAGGCACCTTGCATCAGGAGTGTTCCACTGCTAGCAAATGAATGCATTGCATACAGTCCAAACTGGTTACCACAGCCTGATTCTATTTTGTCTTCCTGTAAACTATTGGGGGACATTTTGATATTTTAAAAGTCTGTCTGGTGAATTATGGTGAATTATAAATACAGTATGTACTATAAACTCAACAATGATCATAGGAAACATAGGGAGCGATCCTAAGAAGTTCTAAAAAGGTAAAGGCAGAGGTCGATTTGGGGGAATCACGGGGGACCGCCATTCCCCCGGGTGAGGTGCGGGGGGCAGGGCACATGACGAAGCCCCGCCCCCTGCTTCCAACCGCCCCGGCCCTCATTCAGCCAGGAGGAGGCAGGAGAAGAGGGAGGGTAAGTTATTTCCTCCCCGCCTCTCCCCACCCCCTGGGCCTTGGCGGGGCTTCCTCGCACTCCCACCGGCCTTGCAGGTCCACCGCCGGGCCCCTAATGGGGAGACGCGCCGCGCGGCGGGGGGAGGGGGGGAGAAAGAACGAGGGGGAGGGGGAGAGAGAAAGAAGGAGGTTTGAGAGACAAAATAAGACATTGCCGCGGTGGCTTTATTCTCTCCCCCCCTCCCTCTTTTCCTCCTTTCTTCAGGGCCTCGCAGCTCCCCAGCCGCCACTGCCACTTACCACTAACTCCTTGGCCCTCCCCCGCCATCGCTTCTGTGGCAATGAGAAGCGCCCCCCCCACGCGCTCCGAGCCGCTTTCCCCACCACCCGGGCCTTCCACTGTGAGTCGGCCCCGCCTCACCTCACCTTGTGGGGCTCTTCTTGTCTCCCATGCCGGCTCCAGACGCCTCTCCAGCCCGGCACAGCCCTTTGTGTATTTGTCAATAAGGAGGAGCAAGAGCAGAGGAGAGGCAGAGGCGGGGGCTGGCGAGAGCGGCCGGCGAGAAAGAGAGGGAGGAAGAGGAGGAGGAGCTGCCGCTGTTGCTGTGAAGAGCCACGGCTGGCTTCAACCTACAGCTGCCGGGGGAACTCCTGCTGCTGCGCCCACTTTCCTCCTTCGCCCCCCTTCCTTCTCCCTCATGTGTCCCCTCGTCGCCAACCAGCAGCCGCCCGCAGACAGGCCAAGGCCGCGGCACCCCAGATGGCGGTGGCTGCTGCAACCCCAGAGCAGGTTTTCCCTCGTGTGCCAGAGGCTGGAGGAGTGGTGGAAGTATGAGGAGAGCTGTGGCAGCGGCAGCAAGACAGACTGGAAGAGGTGTTCAAGGGAAAAGGGAGGATAAGGGCCCCCTCGCAGCACACACAAAAAAGCTTCTCTTTCCGCGTGCTGCCTTTATGAGATAGAACTCCGTAGCCATCCATGGCACCCTGTTTCCCAGCCCAACTGTCCCAATTCGGATTAGGATTCACATTTCAGACATACGAGGCCACAGCCTTGCTTTCCTAGTGTTTTCATCCAGAATGATCTAGACCACCTTAGTCCTTGTAGTGGTTTAAAGTCCCCACTTGGCAATCAGAGCTGCAGTCCTGCTCAGACTTAACCTGGAACTAAGCCAGGCTGAACACAGCGGTGTTTCCTTCAGAGTAAGCATGTTTAAGGATTGCCCTGTGCATGATTTGAAAACATGAACTTTAGCTCTGCCTTGGGGTACAAATGGCTAGGGCTCTCCTTTACTTCATCTCTGTGATTGGGCCTCTAAACGGACTTTGAAATGCTGTTCTTGGTGGTGTGCACTTCTTGTTCACTTCCATAGCAGTCTTTGGTGCAGCTTTGGTGCTGATGGCAGCAGGGTTTCGGGTTATGGTATTTTGAAAAGCAAAAAAGAGGACATATTTTCCAACTGACTACTTCCAATAATTGATCACTAGATTCAGAGAAATTAGCGGTGTTAGTCTGTTGCTGCAAAATAGTCCAAGAGTTCAAATAGCACCTTTAAGACTAACCTTTAAGACTAAGACTGAGTGGTGGGTGTGGCCTTACGACACACTTCCGGTGATGGCAGGGGGTGTGAAATATGCTAATGAGGTATGCTAATGAGTTCCCCTAGCTCTTTTCCTACGAAACGACAAAGCTAACAAGCCAGTGCTGTCCGAAGACGTTTCCGTGGTCATGTGGCCGGCATGACTAAACACTAAGGTGCACGGAACGCCGTTACCTTCCCACCAAAGTGGTACCTATTTATCTACTTGCAATTTCTTGCTTTCGAACTGCTAGGTTGGCAGGAGCTGGAACTAGAGACGGGAGCTCACTCCATCATGCGGCACCCGGGTCTCGAACTGCTGAACTACTGACCTTCCACAGCCTGCAGTTCAGCGTCTTAACCACTTGAGCCACCGCAGCTCCTTAAGAAGGTCTACTCAGAACTAAATCCCATTTTATTCAGTAGGGCTAAGTCTCAGGAAAGTGTTCCTAGGATTCCAAACCTAGAGGCCTAGTGACAGCCCCGTCCAGAATATGGATCAATGATAATTTAATCCTCGAGAGTGAAATTGCTGTTATTTATAGGTGTCTTAACAAAACTGGCCACAAGAGGTCAGTAAAATCCATCAAATCAAAACCTTTTTTTCCTTCTTGTCCTGTGTGATGCAAAACCGATGACCACATTCTCTGAAGAAAGGCAGCGCAGGAGAGACCCATTCTGAGTAGAAAAAGTAACTTGTGGGCAATCCTATTTAACACTTTTCCTACTGGCCATTTTCCCATTTTCAGTCCCTGCTTCCCTACCCCACTTCTCTCCCCCCGCTAGGGTAGCTGAGATAAGTCCATAGATACAGAGGGAGGAAGACAGCAAGAAATAAGGGAAAGGCATGAGGGGCAAAGCCAGTTCTGGATGCATGTAGGCCTGGCTCTGATGTAGCCACCAGCTTGCCTACACTACATCTTTATGGCAACTTTTTTCATACATATCTGATGGGCAGGGACGGGACCAACCCAAGGAGGGAAGGGTGGGAAAGCCTAGGCCTCAAGTTGAATGGGGCCCTCAGATCTATTCATTTCTACTACATTAGTTTCACACTCAACAGTAGATAAAACGATCCTTTCCGATGATGACCTGCACATCACCTATATGGTATCTTTGCATGCACTGGCTGCTGAGCAAATCCATGTGAAATTTTGCTTGACATTTAATGCACAGCAATTGTGGAGGGTCTGTGGCTCTGTGGAAGAGCCTCTGTTCTGCATGCAGAAGGTAACAAGATAGACTAAGGGCACAGCAAACTAAAGAGCATAGACATACGAGAGGTTGCTGCAAAAGTTCAAACACTCAACAAAAAATAGCAAACTTGTCAAAGCACAATATCACTAATCAATAGTATTTTAATCTTGATTTGTTTCAGTGAATATCAAGAGACCAAAGTCCCATCAAGATGCAAGAAAACGGCAACAGTTACTGAAATCATCCTCTCCATAACCTTCTGACACCAGGCCTCCTTTCTCTTCTGGGCCTGTTCCTCGCTCGCTGCCGACCCCGCCGGCTTCACTATCCGATTCTGGCTCAGAATCCTCAGCATAAACAGCTAATGAAGAAAGAACACTCTTTTTTGCTGCCGCCATTTTCACGTTCCACCTTCTTTATGCGCATCGGATAGTGAAGCCGTGCTTTGACAAGTTTGCTATTTTTTGTTGAGTGTTTGAACTTTTGCAGCACCTCTCATATGTCTATACTGCATGCAGAAGGTCCCAGGTTCAATCCCCCAGCATCCCCAGCTGAAACTACCAGGACGTAGGTGGTGTGAAAGACCTCCGCCTGAGACCCCGGAGAGCCACTGCCAGTCTGAGCAGTCAATGGACCAATAGTCTTGATCCAGTATAAGGCAGCTTCATGCCATGTGTGAAGTTATGTCATGGCCCTGGAAAATTTAACATCGTCTCGGTTTTACTAAGCTTTTATTGTTGCCTTATTTATCACAGCTTGAGCAGTAACAGCCTTTGGCACATATACAAGAAATTTTACCTTCCCACCTGCACTACTGTTTCCCCCGCGGGGGACCCAAAGCAGCTTACATCCTTCTCCTCTCCTCCACTTTGTCCTCACAGCAACCCTATGAAGTACATCAGCCTACGCATCTCTGATTGGCCCAAGGTCACCCAGCAAGCCAGTATGGTGAAGTGGTGTAGCTGCTGGATGACCTTGGGTAAGCCATAGTTCTGTCTGAGCGGTCCTTGACGGGGCAGTTCTGGAAAGAGCTCTCTCAGCCCCACCTACCGCACAGGGTGTCTGTTTTGAGGACAGGGAGGGAAAGGAGCTTGTATGCCGCTTTGAGACTCTGAGTGAAGGGCAGGGTATAAATCCAATCTCTTCCCTTCCCCTCTTCTTCTTCCATGGCAGAATGGAAATTCCAACCTGGATGTCCCGTATCCTAGGCCGACCCTCTAACCAGTAAACTACACTGGCTCTCAGTTTTAGAAGAAGAAGAAGAAGAGATTGGATTTATACCCCACCCTTCACTACCCACAGGAGTCTCAGAGCAGCTTACAAACTCCTTTCCCTTCCCCTCCCCACAACAGACACCCTGTGAGGTAGGTGGGGCTGAGAGAGCTCTTGACAGAAACGGCTCTTTCTCAAAAACAGCTCTTATCAGAACTACGGCTTGCCCAAGGTCATCCAGCCAGGTGCAAGTGGAGGAGTGGGGAATCAAACCCGGTTCTCCCAGATTAGAGTCCGCACACTTAACCACTATACCAAACTGGCTTTTAGACGTGTTAATTTTATCAACTTGTCTCATTATTTTAATGCCTTAATTTATTTACTTTATTTATACCCCACTTTTCTCCATAATGGAGAGGAAACCACTACATCATGCTGGGCTTTTTATTAGTGTGTCATCATTTAAAAATATATATTAATAGAAGAAGAAGAGAAGAAGAGATTAGATTTACACCCCGCCCTTCACTTGGAGTCTCAGAGCGGCTTACAAACTCCTTTCCCTTCCCCTCCCCACAACAGACACCCTGTGAGGTGGGTGGGGCTGAGAGAACTCTGACACAAACTGGTCTTTCAGGAACAGCTGTGGCAGAGCTTGTGACTGACCCAAGGTCACATCAGCAGGTACAAGTGGAGGAGTGGGGAATCAAACCCAGTTCTCCCAGATTAGAGCTTGCACACTTAACCACTACACCAAACTGGCTCAGGGCCATGAAAACTGACAGTAGCCCAGGCCACTCCGTATCTCTGAGAGGGCCTGGAAAGGTAAAATGCTGGTCTGTATCCCACCACTCCACTAAGCAAAGTCTGAAGCCTTCCTCTGGCCTAAGGAGGCTTCCTCCAGTTTCAGCACCTCTCCCTGAAATGGAAGAACCACTGAAGTTGGAGGAAGGTTGCTGAGCTGGAGGAGCTTCCTCTGGCTTAAGGTAAGACGGTGCTCACGGTTCAGAAGATGGTTCCCCAAATGACCTTCCCACTCAAAACTAGACAGAGGAATGTAAATTGCTCCTGTTTAGAGAGCAGCTCACATTTTTTAGGACGGTTTGTGATGGGCACCTAGTTTTTGGCCACTGTTTGACACAGAGTGTTGGGCTGGATGGACCATTGGCCTGATCCAACATGGTGTCATGGGCGTGGATGAGGCTGACAAAGCCTGCAAAAACCACAGCTGGCCCCTCTGAAGCAGCAGAGGAGGATAGCTGGCAAGTGCCTGTAACAACAGTCTTCACACCTGGCTCAGGTAAGAGGGAAGAACTGCAAGCTGAAAGTCCTCCTGACTCACCCCCACGTGTGACTCATTTAAGGGAGCAACTGCGGCAAAACTTAGCAACCAGGCGACGAGAGGCCAGGCTACAGGGGAGACACTCAGCTAGCCCAGAGTTCCAACAGAAGCCTAGGCGATCGTGCAGCTGGCTATTCGGTAGCCGCATTTAACTCCACACTCTGGACAGTACTTTTCATGAAAGCAATGAGTCAGCTTTGTGCTGCTTGCATCCACTTTGGCTCAGCTTTTGCTTCGGACCCCCTGGCTTTGGACTTGGTTCTGTGTTCCTGGCTCCTGACCCTGGCTTGGTTTTGGACTACACTTCTGGTTAGTGGTTTTGGACTTGGCTCTGTGTTTCTGGCTCCTGACCCCAGCTTGACTTGGGACTTTGCACTGTCCTGGACTCCCTTTGACTGGCACCCCAGCCCGTGACACATGGTTTCTTTTATGTATGTTCTTTTTGACATGTGCAACCCATTGCAGTAATTTCTAGACTTCTTTACATGCCTAGTACTCATGATGCCCTACGGATATGGGCAAAGAGGTATGAGACAAGGGTCAGAATTGTTACCGCCGCTGAGGACGTCAAAAAGGCACCACTTTCCCCCCTACATATCACTGTGATGGGCTGCAACAGGATACCAGTGAGCTCATAAGCCCTTCTAACCTGATTGAAGTCAATGGGTTTTGAAGGATGTAACTCTGCTTAGGACTGTGTTGCATTGTGAAGAAGGCAGGAGGCAAGGGTCTTGGGGTTCAGGTAAGAGTGCTTGTGACAAAAAGGTCAGCAATTGGCTTCTAAGAGGATGGAGAGAGGAAGGAAGCAGGAGAGAAGAGAAAGGTAGAGTGGCCAACCTCCAGGTGGTTGCTGGGGATCCCCTGGGATTACAGCTGGTCTCCAGGCAACAGAGATCAGTTCACCTGGAGGAAACGGCCACTTTGGAAGGTGGACTCTACGGCACTCCACTCCACTGAGGCCCCTCCCCTCCCCAAACCCCACCCTCTTCAGGCTCCACCCCCCCTCAAATATCCAGTTATTTCCCAACCTGGAGCTGGCAACCCTAGAAGAAGGTGAGGATAACCTGTCTGAGATAGGACTTTGGGAGTGGTAGTGTTGCCAGCCTCCAGGTGGGGCCTGGGGATCTCCCGCTTTTACAACTGATCTCCAGCTGACAGAGATCAGCTCCCCTGGAGAAGATGGCTGCTTTGAAGGGTGGACTCTGTGGTGTTGTACCATGCTGAGCCCCCTCCCCTCCCCAAACCCCACCCTCTCCTGGACCCACCCCCAAAGTCTCCAGGTATTTTCCAACCCAGGCCTGGCAACCCTAGGGAGTGGTGATTACCAATTTCCACATTGTAGCCTATAGGTTGTCCCTTTCTGAACACACTCCTGCCATGTACTGTGTTTTTCTCTTTTTAAATAATGTGCACAAACAGCAGTGTGCACAAAAGTGCATCACCAATCAATACTTTATGCAGACCAAATGCTAACTTTTATTTCCCAGGCAATCTGGAACACTATGATTATTAAGGGGGGAAATGAAAAGAGTGCAGTGGTTGATATGAAGATACCCTCCTCACCCTGCAGAGTTTTTCAGCAACACCGAAAAACCACATGTTACACAACCCTCGTGTCTGCCTTAGACTTTGCAACTGTCTGACTGCTCCTGGGCATGCATCTGGCTTCCTGTTTTTAAGAAATGAATAATGACTGATCAAATGTAACCAACACATGTTTGTCTGCAACTTTAATGTTAATTGCAAAGGGGTGGCCGTGACAGTCTGTTATAGTAGAATAAAACCAGGGGTCATTGGGGGGGGACGCGGGGGGACGCCATCCCCCCGGGTGAGGTACGGGAGGGTGGGGCCTGGAGCTCCCTGCTGGTGCCCGCTGGAGGTCGCCGCCGGCTGTGGGGAGGACACACTTCCGGTGATGTCAGGGGGTGTGGTATATGCTAATGAGTTATGCTAATGAGTCCCCCTAGCTCTTTTTCTACGAAATGACCCCTGAATAAAACTAAAGTCCTCTGACTCCCTCCCTCCTTACAATGCAATCCTAAGGACAGTTACACAGCTTCAAAACCCACTGGAGTTCTGTGATTGAGACTGTGTCTTTTAAAAAATCTTTAAAATTAACCTTTGGGAGAAGGGCCTTATATGAATTAGGGCTGTGGTGTTTGGGAAAGGGGGAACTCCTTATGTCTGTGTTGTTTCCTCTGTTGAAAGTGGGTCACCGTAAGAAAATAAATGATAAGCAAATTCTGAGTTCCTGTCCCCAAAGAATACTGGGCACAAAAGGAGTTCAGAGAAGATATCCAGCCTGTCATATGCTTGATGTTGCTAAGTCTTTCTGGGAAGTGACTAGATACTCTGTCTAGTCTGCTGCCTGTCCTCACCTACACAACACACAGTTCCTGAGTTTGTCCCCATGTCCAGTTGACTGATGCGTCTGGAAGTTGCATAGTTCCCAGGAACATGTGGAACCAATTTGGATCAGACCATGGCACAGGTAAAGGTAAAGGTTCCCTTGCTTGAAAGCCAGTCAAGTCCGACTCTAGGGTTGCAGTGCTCATCTCCATTTCAAAGCCAAAGAGCCAGCGCTGTCCGAAGATGTTTCCGTGGTCATGTGGCTGGCATGACTAAACACCAAGGCGCACGGAACGCTGTTACCTTCCCACCGAAGTGGTACCTATTTATCTACTTGCAATTTCTTGCTTTCAAACTGCTAGGTTAGCAGGAGCTGGAAATAGAGACGGGAGCTCACTCCGTCATGTGGCAACACAGGTCTCAAACTGCTGAACTACTGACCTTCCACAGCCTGCAATTCAGCGTCTTAACCACTTGACCCATGGCAGCTCCTGACCATGGCACAAGAGGAGGCTTAAACCTCCCACTGCACCATTTTCTTGACCAGAAGGAGCCCCAAAGTTACCCCATAAAGCCCCCCCCCCCCGGATCCACATTTTTCAGCCTCTGCAGATTCTCAGGCCTTGTATAGCCGGACGTCAAGAGGAATCATCTTCCATCTCAAACCAGGAACTAGTGATCAGGCAACAGGCACTTTAGAGGTTCATGCATGACAGAGAAGCATGATTCCTGTTTCCTTACATGACCCCGTTGCTCATGCCGGGATTGGAGAGGCTCTCTTCTCAGACCACAGCCAAGCTTGTGCCCAGAAGCAAGAAAGGGAGAAGAAGTTACTATGCCCCATGGATTCTCTGGTTTTGTTGCTCCAGCGATACATGGCTCTGCATATGTTCATTTTCCAACGTAAGAAGTTCTTGTTTGACTTTCTCCCAAGTCATGAATCCTTGACAGTCAAATAAAAATGCATACACACTCACCATAGTTTGTAGCATTTGGCCTTAGGTATCAGAAATATAAAGTCCTCACAGTCAGCTGAAGAAACATTTGGACTCCTGTGTACATTTATCTCCTATTGGTTTCAGTGGGATTTCATTGGTTTCCCTGAAACTTACTGTTGGGGAAACATGAACAGGACTGCAGCCTGAAAGCCTAATTCTTACTTAGAAACAAATCCTAATTAAATGGGACTAACTTCCATTGCATGGTACTAACTTCCAAAATGTACGTCAGCCTTAAATGGGACTAAGTACCAAAATGCATTGCAGCCTGAAAAATGTAGCTATCTCCCAACAATCTATAGTAATATTGAGCCTAAGACTTTCTCTACGCAAACAAGAAAGTGACTACCAAATTCAAGATTACTATGTCAGTCCGTAAGCTCAACTGAACCTCAAGAAGTTACAGATTCCTTGCCAACAGCAGGCTATACTGAACCTGATTACATTTTTATTAATATATGCAATCAAAGTATATTCTGAAGCTCAGTATACAGAAGATGGTCAAGTAAGAGGAATGTTGTCGAAGGCTGTTTATGTTGTAGAAGGCTGTTGTCGAATAATACTCTTTATCTTGTGTTTCTTCTGGGCTCCCTCCCTCCAGGGCTGCCCCCAAAGTGCTCCAACTTACCACCTGCACTGTACTTCCATTTAATTAGCTGGCGCCCCCCCCCAAGGCCCCCTCCCAAAGAATTCCCTAGCTACGGGGCTGAGTAAGAGGAATGTTGTCAAAGGCTGTTTATGTTGTCGAAGGCTGTTGTCGAATAATACTCTTTATTTAGAATATTTAATACACAGATAGAAGGAAGAGAGTCTTAGGAGCCATCAGAGCCATCTTAAAGGGGAATTTAGCCATTTTATAATAGCTGTGAGGGCCCAATCCAGCTGTTTCAGTATTTAAAAGGTGCAGAAGGAGGAAACAAGATTGCCTGTTGCTGCCACACCAATCAGGATTGGGCCTTTGTGGCCATTTTTAAATGGATAAATTCTCCTCCAAAATGGTGTTGGTGGCCACAGGTTGGTTCCATGGCTACCATCATAGTTTGGCCCTAGCTTTGGTAAAAGACTAGTCTGGATCTAAAAGTTGTTGTGAGTATGCAGAATGTTACTGAATCCTGATACCCACTCATCCCATTTGAAACAAGACTGGAAAAATTAAATAATTGTAACCCAGTCACTTTTATTTAGATGTTTAGATAGGCTAAATCCCCCCCCCCAGTCTCCACAGCTTCCAAGGCAAATACCAGATTTGCAATATGTGCATTAGTGATAAAGGGAATGGATCCCCCAAGTGTGTGTTGCCCCTACAAATCTGGGATCAGGGATCTGGGCTTCCAGCATGCTTCCTTGGCACCTTTTACACAGAAAGTGTTGCTCTTTGGACTCAAGACCCCCTCCAAAAAAAGGACCTGAAGTGTAGTGGGTTAGACGCGTAAAGGGAATGGCTTCCCCAAGTGTGTGTTGCCCCTACATATCTGGGATCAGGGATCTGGGCTTCCGGCATGCTTCCTTGGCACCTTTTACACAGAAAGTGTTGATCTTTGGACTCAAGACCTCCTCCAAAAAAGGACCCATTTTGATTTTATTATATTGCTGGGTTTTTTAAAAAAATAACTGGAAATTAATAAGAAGGCATCAGATTAAATGCCTTAAGTACTCCTTACTTCTAGAAGCTTAAGAAGCAGAAAAACAAGGAGAACTAGCAATTGCTGCTTCAGGTGCCACAAGTTCAAAAGCAGCAGTTCTGGCACCAGGGAAGTAACATATTTCCTCTACTTCATCTCTTAATATGTTGATATCTTGGGGGGGGGGCTATGGCTTTGCTTGACATGCAGAGGGCCCCAGCATTTCCAGTTAAAGTATCTAGCAGATGGTGATGTGAAAGATCTCTGCCTGTGAAAAGTATGCAGACGGAGAGCAATCTCAGCTCAACCTACTTTTACTTAGTTCAGAACAAGACAAAGAAGCCGGCTCGCAGGCCGGCGTATATGCCCCAGGAAAACACCCACCCACCCACACACCACACCCATGATTGGCTATTTACAGTGTCCGCGAGATCCATAGGCTCTCGGTTGGGATCCGAGCCCTCCTATTGGTGCGGGCTAGGATCCACTTGACC
>NW_015173683.1:241929-250001 GCF_001447785.1 Gekko japonicus | reverse complement strand
CGCATGTCCCGAGTAGAAGCCCTTTCTTTCTTGCCTCGTCCGTCACCTGGCAGAAGATGAGAACTTGCTTCACGCCGGTGATCCAAGCTCCCCATTGCTGAGGGCGCGCCGTGTCGAATGGCTGTATCAGCCCTGATCCCGGAGCAAGGGCCATTGTGCTGGTCGGTTGCGGCCGGGAAGCGGATTGCTCACCCTCGGTGCTCATCAATCGACGGAGCGCGGGCGGCGGTGCGTTGTCTTCCCCTTAGCGTCCGACAGCCCGGCTGGTTGCTCAGCGGGATCCCACCTTCGTCGCCATTGAAGTGTAGTGGGTTAGACGCGTAAAGAAAGCATGGAGGCTGATGTAGTGATCAGCATGGCTTTACTGGTACACAACAAGACTAAAGACTAACGGCCGGCAGGGCAACTATATACACAGTCCAGGGGCTTCCCCTGGTCCCATTGGTGGGTTTGAATCTCCCGCCAAGGTCCCATTGGTTCCCCCCAGTGGAGGGACTAGAATCCTAGTCCCATTGTTGTGCCGGACTGAAGCTCAGGAGTGTGCGCTGACCTCCGGTGGTGGTCAGCGGACACAACAGGACCCATTTTGATTTTTAAAATGATTTGATGGAACCAACCAATAGTACAAAGGTGAAAACATCCAACACAGATAAGCATCCAAAGAAAAAACACTCACATACCCTTCTAAATTTTGTTCACTGATTAAAACTTTACACAATACACAATACAAAATAAGTTGCCAGGAGATATTACACTTACCTTGAAACATATGAGAGGCTATTTTTCCTTAAAACAAGGGAGGAGAGTCAGGTACTTGAAAGACCAGACTAATTTCAGACCTGCTCCTAGATAATGCCATCTAATATGACTTCTTTTGTCTTGCAAACTAAAATTATTTTCCAGTTTTGTTTTCCTGCTGCTCTGAACTTAGCTTTATGGACAGAACTGGGGAAGGGATTGATAAGTACTGTCCTCTTATTATTTTTAAGGGAAAGATACTTGAATCTTATTATATTGCTGGGTTTTTTTTTTAATAACTGGAAATTAATAAGAAGGCATCAGATTAAATGCCTGAAGTATTCCTTACTTCTAGAAGCTTAAGAAGCAGAAAAACAAGGAGAACAACAAGCAATTGCTGCTTCAGGTGCCACAAGTTCAGAAGCAGCAGTTCTGGCACCAGGGAAGTAACATATTTCCTCTACTTCATCTCTTAATATGTTGATATCTTGGGGGGGGGGCTATGGCTTTGCTTGACATGCAGAGGGCCCCAGCATTTCCAGTTAAAGTATCTAGCAGATGGTGATGTGAAAGATCTCTGCCTGTGAAAAGTATGCAGACGGAGAGCAATCTCAGCTCAACCTACTTTTACTTAGTTCAGAACAAGACAAAGAAGCCGGCTCGCAGGCCGGCGTATATGCCCCAGGAAAACACCCACCCACCCACACACCACACCCATGATTGGCTATTTACAGTGTCCGCGAGATCCATAGGCTCTCGGTTGGGATCCGAGCCCTCCTATTGGTGCGGGCTAGGATCCACTTGACCATTTGTTCTCATACCCGAAGCTCTGCTGCTTCACCTGACCGCGTGGCGACCTGGTCGCCTCCGCGGTTGGGGATGAATACATTACAGCCTGAGACCCAGGAGAGCCACTGCCAGTCTGAGTAGAGAATACTGACTTTGATCGACCTGATTCAGTACAAGGAAGCTTCACGTATCCATACTTCTATTACCTGCCAGTCACAGCCATGACTTCCTGTATGGGTTAGGCCAAAGGGAAGGAGGATCAGGAATGTTTCCACAGCACAGATTAAACATTTTCCTTTAGACTTTCCCTTCAGTCCCTCTGGATTGAAAAGGCCTAAAAACTTGCTTTTTTTAAAAAAAAAATTGAAAACATGTCACGAAATGGTCCAAAAAGGTGCTGGGTGGCATGCCCGCATTCGAGGTAAAATACAGTCAACCAAGCAGTATGGCGACTGTGTCCCAATCTTAGTATCACAGCATTCTGGCAGAGGAGGCTCAATTCCCCAAACTCTAGCTCTGCCCATTCACTGAACATCAGAAAGTTAACCAGAAGATTATAAATAGGGGAGAAGGACCCCTCATTCACTCAAGCAAAGGCATCAATGGAGTAAGATTAATGCTCAGGTTTAATATCTCAAGTTGAATAACATGCACTGAGATTTGATGTGACCTAATTCTTCTCCCAGTCCTACAAAATTAAATCACATCAGCACTTTGCACATTACTTGTGCAATCCTAAGCAACATTATACCCTTTAAAATATACCCTTTAACAGATTTAGAAGGACGTAACACTGCTTAGGATCACACTGTTTTCCCCCAGTGTGCTTCAGAAGAGATAAAATTCCCATTAATGTTCATAAACAGGGTTGCCAGCCCCCCCCCCCCCCCGGGGATGAGGAGTAAAGTTGCCAGATCCAGGTTGGGAAACTCTTGGAGATCTGGGGGTAGAGGCTGGGGAGGATAGGGACCTCAGAAGGTACAATGCCATAGAGTCCACATTCCAAAGCAACCATTTTCTTTGTAGTCTGGAAATTCCAGGAGATCCCCAGGCCTAGGGTTACTAGATCCCTCCTGGCAACTGGCAGGGGGTGAGGGGGGACTTAGCAGGAGAAATAGGAAGGCCCAGGCCATGTTGCTGGTGTTGCACAGGAAGGGACATCAGCATGCTGTAACACCGCTGTGATGCTCTGGCAAAAACTCTATGATAAAAATGGCTTCTACCATAGAGTTTTTTCCAAAATACCAGAGCATCACATGGACATCACTGGCATGATGATGTCACTTCCTGTGTGATGCCAGTGACATTGCCTGTGTCTTCCTCTTTCTCCTGGTAAGTCCCCCTGCCAGCCAGCTGATCGGTGACTGGGGGCCGGGGCTTGGCAGTGGGTGACCCTCACCTCCACAATGGGGGGGTCTGGCAACCCTACCCAGGCCACATCTGGAGGCTGGCACCCCAAGTTTAGTCAGCAGACATTCAAACTTAATATTCCTCAAAACAAATTTTAAAGATCTCAATAATTTATATTTCTTATACACTGTCACCACGACTTGTCAAAACTGAAAGAACTGCAATACATTTAGAGTTGACTGTCATGAGTGGAAACACTAGAGACACACAAATTCCATTTTTCATTTTAAGTGAATCAATGAATGCTTGTTTAGGCATAGTTTTTCTTTTTTAGAATAGTACTACCTATAAGAAGAGACAAGTGCTGCCTGCCACAAAAACAGTAACCTTTTATTGAACTGTCCCACAGTGCCTGGAAATGCATATTAACTTTCCCCATGTCATGTCTGATGTCATGTGATGAGGCATCTTGTGGGCTGTTACTCCATATTACATGCGACTGGGAGAAAACTCATTTTTGGGGATGCCGTTGCTAGCCCATCATGAGTCCAGTGATGTGAAGGCTCGCTTTTAGTAAGCAGAGAGAAAAACTGATTGCAGTATTTATACTTTCCTGTGGCTACTGATATTTTCTAAAGTTTTAGAAAGAAAGAGGGCACCTTCCTCACGCTTGAACACTGGCGTTAAAAAACACTTTCATTCCTTTGCAGAATTGGGTGAGTAACAGCCATTGCTTCCCCAGGGCCACTTGACATGGATCTTGCTGACATCGTCCTGCCATTGACGGAAAACACACTGTCCCTCCTGACCTCTGTACTGTCACTCAGCAGCACCTTCAGGCCCATCACCTGCATGAATTTCTGGTAAAACTCTTTGGATGCAAAGTAGTAAATGAACGGATCTATGCAGTTGTTGAGGCAGCTGAGCCCCAAGGTGAGTTTGTAAATGTGGTAGTAACTCTTATTCAGGTAGAGGCGGCTGATCATGTGGACAAGCAGGATAAAGTTGTTGGGGGCAAAGCAAGTGATGAAAACCAGGAGGACAATTACAGCCAAGTAGATTGACCGTGTCTTCTGCCCATTGCCGTATCGGTTGGATGCCTGGACAAGCTTCCGAATAATGCCAATGTAGCAAGCCACTGTCACTGTGAATGGGATCAGGAAGAAGAGAATGAACAGTGATAAGAGGAAAAGTGCCCAAGCTGGTATGCTAGGAAGCATGCTCCACTTGAGGACATCAAAGCAAGTTGTGATGTTTAGCTCTTCCACTTTATAGGTCAGGTCTGTCTTTGCGAGTGGAGACAGGGCTAATAGTAGGGCAGCCCACATCACCAAGCACCCTACCAACGCGTATCTCTTTCTTCGCCATTTGACTAGCTTCATTGGGTACACCACTCCCAAGTAGCGCTCCAAGCTGATGCTAGTCATTGTAAGTATTGAGGAATACATGTTTGCATAAAACATCACGGTGACAACACTACACAAGTTGTTGCTATACAACCAATTGTTCCCTCGGATGTGATAGGCAATTTGTAAGGGAAGACAGCAAGCCAGTACTAGATCGGTGATACTAAGGTTAATCATGAAGATGACAGAAGGCGTTTTGGGCTTGATGTGAAAGAAGAAAACCCAGAGGGAGAAGGCATTTCCGGGAATGCTGATTAAAACCACCAGTGAGTACAAAAGTGGCAATGTGCTCATGATAGTTGGGTTCTTAAGCATGGCCAGTGTTTCATTATCCAACTTGGAAATATTCTTGTCCATTGTGTGCAATCGTTGGCTGCTTGAAGTCGGCAGGATTGTATCGAGAGCTTTAAGACTGCAACCTAGAAGATGGGCATAAAAAGACAAAAGATGAGTTAAAAATAATAAATGGAAATAAAGCATTACAATTCTGTCTACAGTTCAGCCTCATCTGAGGATATTGTAATTGTGTGTTTTATCTTGTTTTATATATCAGCATGCGTGCCTTGTTGTTAGCCGCCCTGAGCCCGCTTGGTGGGGAGGGCGGCCTATAAATTGAATTATAAATAAATAATAAATTGTTTCATTACCTTTTGATGACTTCAACAACAATGACAATACATCATCAATAATACTAACTGCTGTTCGGGTAGCCCAATATTGGCAGAGTCAGGAGGAAGAACTATTTCAACAACAACGACAATACATCATCAATAATACTATCCTAACTGATTGAGAAATGAGGCTGCTGTCCGGGTAGCTCAATATTGGCAGAGTCAGGAGGAAGAACTTGTTGTGAAGCTGGCCAGGTTCAATTTTCCCTACTAAAATGGTTCATTCTGGATTTGTTTTGGCACTTGTTCCCTCCAGATAGTTAAATCATGAAAATGTTTAAAACTTTTTGGAATGAAGAACAAGTAAGGGGAAATGTTGGGAAGGCTTGGAGAGCACCAGGCTTTGGTAGCTCTGCTTTTACTTGACAGATAGATCTCAGGTGGTGGTGCTGGGGCACTGCTGCTCAGCCTAGAGGCATTTATGTGATGGGGTCCTGCAGGGCTCCATCTTGTTCTCCATGCTATAGAACATCTACATGAAACTGATGAAAGAGGTCGTCCAGGGATTTGTGGATGACACCCAGCCAGAAGGCAATGGGATGGATGAAGGTCAATAAGCCGAAGCTCAATCCAGACAAGACCAAGGAGTTATGGGTCAACAGAGAAGCTGGTTGAGGACTTTGGAGTCAGCCTGTCCTGAAGTGGGCTTCACTGCCCCAAAGAAGCAGGTTCATAGCTGGAAGGGGTTTTTTTGCTATCGGATCCTGGCCTACAGTTGGAGGCTCAGCTCTCCTCTGTGGCCGGTAGTGCCTTTTATCAGCTTCAGCTGCTACACCAGCTGTGACTGTTCCTCAAAAGCACCATCAGGGCATGATGTGATCACCAAATTAGATGACTGTAATGCGCTCTATGTGGGACTACCTTTGAAAATAGTTCAGAAATCTCAATTGGTCCAAAATTTGATGGCCAGTCAGGGGTTGATTACAAGAATGATATCATCCTAGTTGTAGACCTGCCCTGGTTACTCATCTGTTTCTGTGCACAATTCTGTGGGCTGTTTCTTTCCTCTAAGTCCCTAAACAGCTGGGGAACCAGATACCCAAAGGACTGATTCCTCCTATACTATCCAGCCTGCCAGTTATAATCTGCCTCTTAAGTCCTGCTCTCTCTACCCCACCCTGCCTTCAGAGGTGGTGGTGGTGACTTCTTAAAATGGCCTGCTTCTGCTTTAAGGTCTGTTTTATGGCTACCAGGGCCGGCCCGAGGAGTTTCTGCACTCTAGGCGAGGCTAGCTTGTGGCGCCCCTGCACCCCCCAGGCAAGGCTGCCTTGTGGTGATCCAGAGGCTGCGGGAGCTTGAGCTGGGCCAGGCGGTGGCAGCAACGGCTGAGAAGGAAACTGAAGGAAGGCGGCAAAAGCATAGTGGGACTGCACCTCTTGTCACTGGCCTCCTAAGGGGCACCTCTTCCTCCTCATACTGCGCCAGTGGCGACGCTGGAGGAGGCCAGCGCTGCATGGGGCGGATGTGGCGGCACCAGGTTACTGAGCAACTCTGGCCTGGGGAAGAAGCTTCACAGTGTGCCTGGCTTCCCCGGCCTGGTGCCTCCATGATGGCCCCGTGCTCTAGGCGAAAGTCTAGTTCACCAAGTGAGTGAGCCGGCGTGATGTCTACTTTTGTTCAATGGCTTGATTACAATAGCTTGTTGTTTTATATAGTGACATTATTTTAATTGTAAACTGTCTCAAGCAGAACTCTGATGAGGCAGCATAGCAATATTCTGAATAAATAAATGAAGTTTTATAGAACCTACTTGGATTGGTGACACTGCCCATAACTTTCCAAGTTACAAAAATATGTTCATTATGGAGAACAGAAATGAACACTTACAGTGCCATTCTAAGCAGAGTAAACATGTTTTGAAGAGTGTAACTATGTAGGATGGCGCAGTATGTCACAGACACAGCACAGTGATTTACAGATCTGCCGTTCAGTTTCTTCGGCCATACAGCAGCCTGTTCATAAAATTCATTTCAAATCCATTTATATAGAAAAGCCAAAGCCAAGATGTTCATCTGACCAAGACTGTAGGATGACAATCATTTGTAAGAAAGCTGAAGATAGCATAAGTGACCCAGCTGAGCTCTGAGCAGGAGCAGGAGACAGAGCTGCTAGAGGGGTGAGTGTTTTTTTACTTGCTTTCAGCTGAGTGGATTCAGCTGAGGATATTGTGTGGGAGGACTGGTCTGGGAGTGTGTGAAAGTGCTTAGAGTTGTTGCAGAGTCCTGGCTGCTTGAGAGAGGGAGAGGAAGGGGCATTGTTTGACTGTGATTGACTGTAATTCAGTATTTAAGAAAGCACCTTGCCAGAGGCACGAGACTCTGGCATGAGCTGAAGGGTGAGCTAAAGGGCTCTTTGCCTGTGGCTCTTATCCTAGGGACTCTTAGACTAGTAACTCTGTAAGAAGCCTAAGAAGAGCCAGAAAGCCAAGGCCCTAGGCTCTTTGTCTTCCCCGTAAGGTAAGTTGACTTTGACAAGAAAAACCACATAAATACAAAAGGTTTTAAAAGGGGGATTATATTTACTTACTTTAAAAGAATTATGAAGCCAGAATGCCAGCAGGGGGTTGGGGGCTATCCAGTGTTTCGCACAGAGTGTCACATGTATGACTATCTGCCCACTGGACAGAAGTCTTGGGTGTGTGCTCAGTGCAAGGAGCTCCTGGTTCTCAGGGAACGTGTTTGCTCCCTTGAGGCCAAGGTGGCTAACCTGGAGATGCAGAGACAGTCAGTTAGGCACACAGAAAAGACTCTCGGGGACTTGATAGATATGTCCCACTCTGGATCTGGCAGCCCCGCCGCTGTGAGGGAGCATGAGGGTCAAGGAGAAACAGGGCACTGTGCTGAGGATAAGGGGAATGTGCCCTCAGAAGGGACCTTTTCCCCAGCTGGTGAGCGGGTATCCTTTCGCACCAAGGAACCATCCCTGGGCAGGGTGGGAGGGGGGCTCTTGGTAGTTGGTGATTCAATCCTTAGGCAGGTAGACAGCTGGGTGGCGAACCCGCGTACTGACCGTATGGTGACTTGCCTGCCTGGTGCGAAGGTAGCAGACTATACGTGTTTTAGATAGGCTGGTAGATAGTGCTGGGGAGGAGCCAGTGGTTGTGGTGCATGTCAGCACC
>NW_015173683.1:213382-239773 GCF_001447785.1 Gekko japonicus | reverse complement strand
TGACCTCGGGTGGAAACCATTATTAAGGAAAGAATTAGTAGGCACATTGATGAACAAAAACTATTGAGGCAGACTCAGCATGGGTTCTGTAAGGGAAGATCTTGTCTCACTAACCTGTTAGTGTTCTTTGAAGGGGTGAACAAACATGTGGACAAGGGGGATCCAATAGATATTGTTTACCTTGACTTTCAGAAAACTTTTGATAAAGTTCCTCATCAAAGTATATTTTAAGTATAGTTGCAGAATTATTCTGGTAACTGAGATTTCACAAGTCTGAACGTGTGTCACTTCATCCTTGATTATTCAGTTACCAGAATAATTGGAAAGGATATGGCTATACCTATTGCCCATCAATAATACCAACATACAATACAAACATATAAGGATACAACATCTGGTCTTTATATAAGTGTAGTAAAGATCTTGTATACATATGTTTGAATGTGTGTCTATACTATGTTGTAAGAGTGATTATTTTAATATGTGTACACCCTAATAAATTTTGCGCTTTTATAATATACATGGTCAGCTTAACCCTTCTGGTTCGCAGTGTTATCTTGGGTTGAGTCCCCCCCCCTTTTCCAGTTTTGATCTGTAGATCAGTTCACAGGGTGCAGAATTTGTTAGTAAGAGGGATTTAACAGTTAACACTATTGTTACAGAATCATAGAACAGGGAGGGGTCTGATGGGTCATCTAGTGTGGATACAAGATAGGTTGCATGGAGGGGTTGTTGTTGTGGGTTTTGGTACGTGACAAAAGGCTTCCTTTTTCATGTCTTCCCGTAACTGATTTTAAAATGCTAGTGATTATAGTCATACATCAGTAACGGTTGATAAAGAAAGTAGAACCGCAGAGATTAAACCAAAGATGTCAAATACAGACTTCTGTCCCATACATCTGATTTCTGATAACATCAGCATTGTTGCTGAGTAATCAAACTGGGGGGGACGGGGACGGGACGACACAGTTCTGACACTGAGTTATCTACTCCTATTGAAGAATGAGTTAGATTTTAGAACCACTGTTTATCTCTCGGCCAAAGCATCAAGCCATCAACTTGAGTCTTACATATGATGATGTCATTAGGAGCTTTTAGAAAATGAATAATGAATATGATACAAATAATATCACAACATCTCAACGTATATATCAACACTGTGTCCATACCTTGTGTTTGTGTGTGTGTGTGTGTGTGTGTAAAGTGCTGTCAAGTTGCAGCTGAGTTAGGGCAACCCCAGCAAGGGGCTTTCAGGGCAAGTGAAAAGCAGAGGTAGTTTGCCATTACCTTCCTCTGCAGAGTCTTCCTTGGCGGGCCCCTTCCAAATATCGATCCTGCTTAGCTTCCAAGATCTGACAAGATCAGGCTGTCAGATACCATGCTGTCTCCCCTCCCCATACCCTGAGTACTGTGTAACTAATCAATCCTTTAAATATATAATAGAATATAGAAGATATATATATGAATTTACAGAGTACTACCAGTGGGTTTACAAATGCATGAAGATTTTAGGTTCCTTGAGTATAGAGTGTGTAGTTAATACACACATTGGTCACAGAGAGAGAGAGAGAAACACACTTCATTTTTGTTCTTTATGCTGTTCTGAAGAGCTACATGGCAGGATAATCAATGAATCACTACTAGAAGTATGGCACTAGTCACAGAGTCTGATCCGGTGCTTCTTGCCAGTGACCCAGTTTGTCTTGTTATGCTACTTTTTTGCAAGTTTGCCATACACACATCTGCTGGTGAGAGGGTACACAGTTGTTTCAAGCAACAGGCTAGTGGGTACCCTCACACAAGCAGATCTCACTCACAACAGACTTGCCAGCTTGCTACTAGAAACAAAGAATGTGGCACTTCGACTCAAGAGGGGCTCCATCAGTCTGCTGTGAAGAGGTGCCTCTGTGCAGCCAGTTCTCCAAGCAGAAGATGTTTGTTTGGCAGGCAGCTTTTTATGAATACTGCTACTTGCAGGCAAGAGCTCAAGCCTTACACTACAAACAGCAAGCAACAGACTACTCCGAAACAGAGTTCAAACAGCAAGCAAGCAACAGACTACTCCGAAACAGAGAAGAGTTTCAAGCTGTGCAACTATAAGGGGAGCAGATGACAAGAAGGAATAGGGCTGTCATACTACGACTGTGGAAGAGAGGTTTGCTCAGGTGCAGCTTGCTATTCAAGGTCAGAAAAGCAACAACTGCCAGGTTTGCTTCTTCCCGAACTGATACAAATGGTTCGGAAGGACTCTTTCTCTTTGTGTCTGCCTACCGTGAAACCACATTGCTCAAAATATCAGTCAGACAATATGAAGAATATTGTGGGACAGTTAGTACATCCTCGATGTGGTATTGACTTCCCCGCAATATAAACATGGCTCATGGGGTCCCAGACAGAGGCATCACTCAGACCAGGTGGCGATTT
Source organism: Gekko japonicus (assembly GCF_001447785.1). NCBI lineage: Eukaryota > Metazoa > Chordata > Lepidosauria > Squamata > Gekkonidae > Gekko > Gekko japonicus. Next base: position 237,349 of record NW_015173683.1, on the reverse strand, counting down.
TACTAGCAACCTCTGCTCTGTGTTCAGTAATACCCATGGTGCAGACAGACAGGATAAAGGAAGCTGGTAAATGATGCATAACTTCCTTAAAAAATAATACCTCTCAGATGTGGTTTCCTTGGTGGTACCACTCCCTAACACCTATTTCCCATTGAAGTTACTACTTGTGCATTTGTGAGATTTTTTGAAGGTTGAAGAAGTACAGTTTTGAAATACGCTTTTGAAAGCAACCTGGGTGACGATGCTGGACTTGTGCAAATAGGACCATGTTCTCCTTTTATGCCTATTATAGGCTGTGGTCACACACACTAAACAGTCCACTTTCAATCCACTTTCAATGCACTTTCCAACTAGATCTTGCCAGTTCACACAGTAAAATCCAGTTGGAAAATGCACTAAGGCCCCGGTCACACGGAGCATTAGGCATGCTAGAGAGACGGAAGATAGGCGGATTTTCCGGGCGCGATCTCACCACCACATCTGGGAAGCGTAGAGCTCCCGTGGCACACCTGAGGCTTCCCGCCGAAGATGCAGGGTAAAAAACTAGTACCTCGGAGGTACTAGTTTCCGGAAACCGTGGGGCAAGGGCGGGCGTCTGATCACGTTTCCAGTGGTAGTTCTGGCGCCCACCCATGTCCCCTCGCAAAAAGGTTTTTTTTTCCCCCAAGTCTCCATGAATGCGCACAAGCATCCAACGGAGCATGCACACATTTAAGTTTTAAAAACAAAACACAACCCCGTTTGCTGCGCCACTCCGCTTTTTTGCCGCGTGTGTGATCGGCACCTCCCCCCTAACCATGGGAGCTCGACGGGACCTCAACCCAAAGCCTGATCGCGCAGTCGCGCATTAGTTTGCTCCCGGGCAAACATCCATGCCTCCCCCCCACATTTTCCTGCCTGTGTGGCCGAGGCCTATAAGTGGATTGGAAGTAGATTGCTTAGTGTGTGTGATCACAGCTTTAGAGAGCAGGGTAGGCACCTTGCTAACAGTGCTATAGGTCTGGGCTACAACTGAATAGTACTGAAGTGTACTGAAGAGAAAAGGGGGAAGATAAGGCAGTAGACAGAAATGAGAATCCCAAGACACTAGGCGAAGAAGGCAGGACACACCTAAAGACAAACAGGTGAGACAAGGCTAGTTCAGAGGTTGTCCCAGTTCTCACCCACGTTGTAAGAGATAGTCCATTTTTTCAGCCAAATTTCTGTTCACCTGTCCTCTTTTTGGTGGTGCCTCCCTGGTCTATAATATATTTAATAATTGTTTTATACCACTGCAACAGGAAGTATTTCTAAACAGGAGGTCACAAGACAGTGTTTTGACTGCTGAGCATGTATTTAACTTCCTTTTTTATAGGTCAAATCATGTGCAAAGTGCCTGACATACCATTTTAAGAGCAAAATAATAAACATCTGCTAATGGCCAGGAGTGCAAAACTTTGTCATTTTTGTCACGTGATTGGTGGCCAAAAAAAATAAATTGCTACTGTCTCTATGTAAAAGGAGAGCAAGATCAGGGCAAGGGAGAACTTGCAAATGGATTTTTCACTTAAATACAACGTTGTGCCAGTTTGGGAGATTAGGACTCTATGGGGTAATGGTCAGAGTGCTGGAGAACAATGTAGGAGACCCAGGCTTGAATCCCCAGTCTGCCATGGAAGCTCACTGGCAACCTTGAGCCTTTCTCTCAGCCTTCACAGGGATTTTGTTGTGGGGATAAAATGGACGAACAGACAGCAGTGTTCTAAGCTGCTTTGGGTTCCCATTGGGGAGAAAAGCGGGGTATAGGGGTGTGCAAAACCCCCCCATTTTTTCAGGTTCAGGTATATTGGACCTGAAAAATATTTGTTTTCCCAAATTCCAGCTACAGGTATGGTATTATTTGGATTTGAATTGGGGTGGGTGGGTTGGATTTCTGAACTTTTAGGGTCCATTATTTCCTATGGGGAATGGCTGGGGGAAAGTACAGTTGTTTTTAAAGATTTCTGGGTGGCTGTGGAAGTTGTTCGCAGTGGAGCTGCTGGTGCCTGTTCTTTAAATAACCCCCAAGTTTCAAGTCGATTGGACCAAGGGGTCCAATTTTATAGGCCTCTGAACAGGGTACCCCTAGCTGTTCTCCATTATTTTCTACAGAGAGGAAGGGGAACCCTGTAAGCTGCTTCCAGGGCAAAAAGCCATGCCTATAACTAATAATCACTGACAAACAGCAAGTTCAACTGAACCACTGCAGAGCTCAGTAATCCCAGAGGAACCACAAGCCAATGTGCCAAGCGAAACAGAACCAAAATCACACCAGAGAATCTCTGCAGTGGAAACTGAAGTTTTTCAAGTCCAGCAAAACCAGTTGCAGTGTACAGAATGCTCAGCAGAACCAGTGTCACTATGGCAAAACAAGCTTAAAAGGACTGATCTCAAAGCACAGTCACAAGAAATCCAAGCAAGACATCCATAGAGGTCCAAACAGAAAGTAACTGCAGCAGAAGACACCCACTGTGAAAGAATAACAGCCATATGTCTTTCCCAGCTATAAATCAAGATATTTCAGTGATCTTCAACAGCTGGTCTTCTGCCACAGTTACTTTCTGTTTGGAGGTCTATGGACACTATTTATGTACAAAATTACAGAGGAGCCTACTGTTGGTATTGAACATGTTCTTTTTGTAAATAATGCTTAATTGTTATGAGCAATCTGTTGGATATGTGTTTATACATTCTATTGGGTTATGACCGCTAACCCGTCTTTGTACTTTAATGAATGTAATATACAGTTTTGATCATATATAGTTGTGAATTGTTGATGGTCTTCCCTTGGTTGGTGTTATTTGTAGCTACACTTGTGTGCTAAGGGTTCCCTATTGTCTTTGGCACTGTGGCAATGTAAACAAAAAAGGACAAGTGGCAAACCAGAAAATCCCTGCAGTATAAACTGAAGGGGGGGGGGTATTTTTTCAAAAAATCCAAGCAACGAAGGGTTTTGCCAGTCCAGCTCAACCAGTTACAATGTGCAGAATGCCCAGCAGATTGCATTGCAAGCTTAAAAGGTCTGATCTCAAAGTCACAACAAATCCAAGTGTGGTGGTGGGGGTTTGCAAGCTCTGTGCAAGAAAACGGGAAGGGAACACAGCGGGCAAAGGGAGGGGAAACCACTTGAAACTGATAAGAGCCATGGGGAAGCCCACAGAAACCTGAGGCACAGAAACAAAAAAGAAAAAAAAAAAACCAGTCCTCCGAGCCTGCAATGCTGGATACTGATCTTCCAGGGATTTTTTGTTTGTTTTCTGAGAAATCTCAAATATGTTTGGGATGCTGAAATATACCCCAAAATACTGATACGGTATTTTTCAGGTATATTTTTGGCTCAGGTGTATCCAAGGGCACGGCCCTAGTATAAATAAATATAACACAAATATGAGAGACCCAATTTTTTTCTGATTTAGACTTCTCATTGAAAGTTAGCCATCTGGCCCAATCACTTACAAGGGATGACCAATAGGTGCCCTGCAGGGTGCATCCAACCCCTGAATAATCTTCCAGTCCCCTTCCCAAGAGTTCAGAGAAGCTCAGAAGCAGTCTACTGGATAGTGAGGTTGCTAATGGTGGTCCTGTATGTTACTTGCCACCAATTGTGATATCAAGATCTTGTCGCTTTGTAAGAGAAGACATTTGTATGCAGAATTGGAATAACTGCTTGAAATACATAGCTTTCAATTGTTGTTTTAACACTTCAGTTTGTTACCTTTGGTCTAAGACGTTTGGGTGACTGCAAAAAAGCAGCTCTGCAGATGTGGGTTTTAGTAAAATTGTTGCTGTTTTTAGCATCTGACATTTTAAAAAGCTGCCAACAACCGGTGCAGCAGGATTAGCATGCATTGATCTGGAATTTGATAAATTGTGCATTACACTGAATTGTCATCAAGAAGCTAAGTTTGGGAGTTATTTCACTGTAGAAATTCCACAGAACGTTTCCTCGTGCAACATACTGAAGATCACTCCTGGCAACACCAAATAGAAAATGAACGTCATTCACGAAGTTCCCACCAGAATAGTATGAATAAGACCCAGACTATATGTTACATTTTGCATGTGATTGCCCTGTGGGAACTCAGTTTAGAAGTGTTGAAGGGCCTGATTTGGATTGGGACTACATTGCAGTGGGCAAAGGGGCTCCTGCCTTACTCCATGGCTGTTTTCCTGACCTGAAATAGTCCCAGCAGGGCATTATTTGCCCCAGCAGGGGGCTGTACATGCAAGACTCCAACTGGGCAAATAACACCACCGTGAAACCATTTAGCGTTAGGAAAATGGCATGGGGGGCAGGAGCCCTTTCTCCCCCTCCATATCGTGGTCCCACTCCCAACCAAAATTTGGCATGAGAAATTCATAGCTGGCATCCTGATGCAATTTGCTTTTGGGACCACATGTTAAACATAATGCTTGGTTTGGACCCTAAACACAAGTCTTTGATTACCAAACAGTGCGGTCAAGCTGACACGGAAAAATGGGAGGGTGGAGAAAACTTTGTTTTCAGGCTTCTACATACCCCATGTATTCCTCAAGCTTATTCAGACCAATTGCCATGAAGTGTTCATATTTGCTATCCCCCAGCAATTTTTTGTGTGAATTGTGCATATACTCTGTATGCTGGGGGTCACTCCCCCCCCCAGGTTGAACTGAAAGAAAAACTGAAATATAGAGTCAAATTATCAAAATTATCTTTTCTTCTTGTTGTTTTTGCTGTTGCCAAAAGGGAATACTTAATGAAGGGGGGTTGTCTTTCTCTTAAAAGCTGCTGATATGCTCAATGCCACTCTTCAAGGTTTTACATTTCTATCATTTACTTCTGGGAGTATTGGGGAGAGGGTAAAATGCAGCTGCTTCTAGAGTTTGTGGTATACAGAAGACTAGAATACCTTTCATGGCCTCTAAGAATAAAGTAGTTGGCCATCCACTGGGTCTACAACCCATCCCCTGAACTGTGAAAATCATGAAGCTGCCTTATTATACGAAGTCAGACCATTGATCTGTCATGGTCAGTGATGTCTACGCTGGCTGAAAGCAGCTCTCTGAGATCTTGGGTGAAGGTCTTTCATATCACCTGATCCTTTTAACTGAAGGTGCCTGGAAATGAACATGAGATGTGCGCAAAGCAAAAGCTCAATCCTGAGCCACCGCCCCACCCCAGTTTACTGAGCCATATCAGCTTCACTAAGAGAAATAAATTGACTGTGGACTGGGTAATTTCTGCTCTTAAATTATTTGTTCGGCAGGAATTGGCCCCTGAGTTTGAAAGGGGTCCATATGCAAAACGGTAACTTAGTGTCAGGGTTCATAGCTGTACATGCCTTACCACGATTTCACCTCTGCTATTTTTCCAGCTCTTTTTGGTATCATTCACTGTGGTAACAGTAATTGGTAGTAACTGTGCTTGTTCAGACACCAGCTTTCTTCTGCCACTGAAAAACTGGTCGCAATGTCATTATTTGGAATACAGACTCTGTTTCTTTTAGAAGCAAATTATTTACATCATAACATAATCAAGGGAGGCAGATGTAACAAAAGGGTCAGACTTGCTTTTAGGTGAGTATGTACAGGGTGGTCACCAAGTCACACTAAGAATTCTACATGCAGCACACTCCAGTATGGTGCAAATGAAGTTAACTGGCCAGACGTTATGTGTGGTGTCCTGGATGAGACACTGATATTGTAAGGGACGTGAGTGAATGAAACATGTCAAACTACCCACCACAATCCACCAAAAGATCCAGTTTTCCCTTGGGAAGTGATAAAGAAGCCTTGGTCACGTCTCCACATAGCCTTTGTGTGGTCACACTGACACTCCTAAATCTTCAATGGAACCTTCTAAGGAAATCAACCCACCAACATCAGGTTCAGAATTAACTGGAGGAAGCCATCCTGATCCTGCCTATCAGGATCATCCTTCTTCACTGCAAGGAAGTGACGATCTTATTACTGAGTTGCCTGTGGAAGAGGCTTCCTTTGCTGAGACCATAGCTGAATCAAGCCAAAAGGGAAGATCAGAGCGGCAGCAAAAATGTCTTCTTCCTCCTAGCAACCTGCAGGACTGCAGGGCCTACTAAGCATCTGCAGAACCAGGCTGGAACAACCCTGGCCTAGACCAGTAGAAACAGCTTAGTTAACCATTGTTATTCTTTATTCCAATAGCCAAGTTACTTGCCCTATACATAAAGAGGCCTTCAGCCAAACAGAACTGGGTGTTTGTCGTTGCTGCTTTACACAAAAGCCTCCTGGCACTGTATATGCCTGAGTTGTCACTCAGAAAGGGCCTGTCATGGATGGCAATGGTCTCCACTAGGGTTGCCATTCTCCAGTTGGAGGTGGGGGGGATTGCCTGGCTTTGTGGGCTCTTGCCCGCCGCCAGTCAGCTGGCCGGTGGGAGGAAATTCCCTTTTAACAGCAACATCACTGGAAATAAACTTGATGTGCCTGTATCACCCAGAAGTGACGTAGGCACATCAGTGATGTGGAGGGGGGGACACTCTGGTTTTGGGGCAAAAATCTATGGTTTGAGGCTGATTTTACCACAGAGTTTTGCCCCCAAACCATTGTCACCAATGTGCCTACGTCACTTCCAGGAGACGTAGGCACGTCGCGTGGCATCACTTCCCACTCCGGGAATGTCCCCCATTCCCCCCCTCCCCCGGCGTTTTCAGTGGACCTAACAACCCTTGTCTCCACAAGGGCTCTCAGGATGTTCCTGAATTAGGTTGGAGTTACCATGGGCACCTGAGGCCTGAAGAGGAGAGAGCACAGCCTACTCCATTTCCATCTCCAAGCAGCCTGGCCGTGGCAGCCTTCCCCACCCTCCTGGCTGGTGACTGGCTGGCTGTGCCTGTGCCAGCATGGCTAAGGCAAACATCCTTCCCTCCCCATCAATGTTCCCTCTGATATTTCCCCCCTACTGAGTGGAGCAGTTCACATCCTGAGCAGAATATAACTGCTGTAATCTTAAAATGGGCAGGCAAGGCCCTGCATGGCTCCAGATGGCTGCTGAGCAGAACTTCCGGTGTTAATGAGTGGCTGCTCACACACACAGCTCAGAGGGAACACTGCTCCCCATCAGAACTTCCGCCCAGGACCATTATACTCACCAGACAAAAACAGATCTACCCAACACACAGCTGCACATACCGCTATGGAGACACACCATGAGGGCAGCCAGTGGAAGCTGCTCACCAGACAAAAACAGATCTACACAACACACAGCTGCACGTACCGCTGTGGAGAAAGTTAGAAGTAACGTATCACGACACACCATGAGGGCAGCCAGTGGAAGCAACTGGGGGATGCAGCAGAGGGCATGCAAATTCTGAAAGGGGGATTTGTATTAACTCTTGGATAACCAAAGGCAAATGTAGAACAATATTATGAGATAAAATATACACTGTAATGAATGGATCAGTCATCTCTCGGGCCTTTTCCATTATGTGCACTGAGAGCACAGCAACTGTGTGTATTGGGAGTACATGCTACTCATAATCCTCCGAATACATGCAATCACTACTTTATCTGAAAGGGACAGCATGCTTATTTTCGGCTCCAACACACACGGACCAGAACCCTGTCACACATGCACTGGGGATGAAAATAAGTGTGCTGCTCATTTCAGACAGAATGGCAATTGCAAGCGTTGGGAGGATCATGCATATGGTAAAACTTAATGAATGGAGAAGAAGAGATTGGATTTATACCCCGCCCTTCACTACCCAAAGGTGTCTCAGAGCAGCTTACAAACTCCTTTCCCTTCCCCTCCCCACAACAGATACTCTGTGAGGTAGGTGGGGCTGAGAGAGCTCTTGACAGAAACTGCTCTTTTTCAAGAACAGCTCTTATCAGAACTACGGCTTGCCCAAGGTCATCCAGACAGACTATTATTATTATTATTGAATTTTCATGCTCACCTCCCTGAATGAAACATAGACAGAGACAGAGAATACAGTCTACCATTTTAAGCACACTGCCTTGGGAGCAAGCCCCTTTGAATAAATTGGGACTTGTTTCTGATTATACCTGCTTAAGATTGCTCCCATAGATTCTCAACTACCATGCCTGACTGTGATTCAGAAGAAGAAGAGTAAAAATTAAAAAATGTAGGTTCTGATGCATATAGTTGCTTCAGTTTTCTCATGGCAGTTGTCTCCATGCTGTTTGTGTGCCGTGGTTCACCACACATGTTGAGAAATCTGATTTCCTCTCTACCACCATTGTTAAGATCCTGTGACATCATGCAGGAAACGGCCTGATCTGCATGTCACGTGATCACAGATGCAAACCCCTTGCAGCATAGACAGAAGTGGTCGCCATTTGGAAAGATTTAAAGCAGCCTCCACCAGCTTGCTGTATGGATGACAGCTCTTAAATGCTGGTGTTGCTAAGTCAAGATTCAAACAGAAGAAGGAAGCGGTTGAAATGATTTGCATCAAAGAATAAAGCAAGTGACAGGATGCACTGCTCAAGCTTACAGTGCATACAAGCAGGGGAGGAGAAACTTGGAAGTAATATTAAAACTCTGCTCAAGTAATACATAGATGTGTAAAATAAATATGATGATCAAAGGCAGAAGCAACAACTGCAACACCTTACTGATATGCTATTCCTTTTATTTCAGAAGCAAATTCTCTTGTATTATTCTAAATAAGCACACATAGGATTGCAACAATTCTAAGCATGTCTTTGAAGCAAATCCTGTTGAAGCTGGCCACCAGCAAGGGATGGGGGTAGGGCTGACAGATCCAGGTTGGGAAACTCCTGGAGATCTGGGGATGGAGCCAGGGTGATGACAGGGACCTCAGCAGGGTACGATGCCATACATTCCCCCTTCCAAAGCTTCCATATCCTCCAGGGGAACTGATCTCTGCAGTAGGGAGATGAGCTGTAATTCCGAGGGATCCCCAGGTCCCAGCTGGAGGCTGTGCCCCCCTAAAAAACCCACTGGGCCCCCCCCCCCCCCCGGACACCCATCATCAGAATGGAGTACATTGTGGCACAGGCTTTTGAAATCATAACTTTAGAAGATGATGTTATCATGCTCTAAACATTCCGGCATATTTTGAAATTGTAACGAAAGGGATTGGGCAAGTGTAAATTGCACAGTAGCTAAATCAAAGCTGAAAGATTTCTCAAGCTACAGCTTTTGAATCTTGAAGGGGGGGACCCCATGGAGCTGGGAGAGAACATGGAAGTGAAAACAAATGTGGGGTGGATTGCAAACGATGAATATACTTGTGCAACAGGGTAGCCCAACTCCAGGGGGTGGCTGGAGATCTCCTGGGATTACAACTCATCTCCAGGCGACAGAGATCAGTTCCCCCAGAGAAAACGGCCGCTCTGGAGGGTGAACTCTATGGCATTGAAGTCCCTCCCCTCCTCAGTAGGGTTGCCAGGTCCCCTTGGCTCATTGGCAGGGGGGTTTGGGGGGCATTCCAGGGGTGGGTGGGGACATCGTGCGATGTCACTGATGTGAATATGTCATGCAGAAGTGATGTAATCCTGTTGGGGACATCGCATTCTGCATTTTGGGCAAAACTCTATGGGTTTTTTGACCTAAACCCATAGAGTTTTGCCCAAAAAGCAGAGTGTCACCACCCGGCATTCCAGTGTAATGACATCACTTCCATGTGATGTTATCACATCAGGGATATCACTGTATGACGTCCCTGTTTTGGGGTGGGCTAGCATCAGGCTGATGCCCCCAAAATTGAGGGAACCCTTGCCTGAACCGGGGGTCTGGCAACCCTACTTCTCAGGCTTCACCCCAAAATCTCCAGGAATTTCCCAATCTGAAGCTATTGTACAAGCAGGGGCCTGCACAGACTTGCCGGAGGGTATCTCATTTCCCCCCCTTTCCCTTCCCAGAAAGTCCCCATAGCCACCACACTTTTCCTGCCTCCTTCCCTCCTTCCCATCCACTTGTCTAATTTATCTGCCCCCCTCCATCTTCAGCTTTTCCTTCCCCACAGCAGACTATACCCAGAAAAACCTATTGCCTAGTCATGTGGTGAAAGCTGCTGTATATGCCCAGTTGCGCAATGGGAAACCTGCAAGGATTTATGAGTGGTACCTCATTTTCCTCTCTATCTCCCTCCCTGTGCTATTTTCTCTTTAATTGTTCCTAGCAACCCCCACATTCTCTCCCCTTTCTTTGCCTGCATCTCAGACCTACCTTTTATCTGCCCTCCATCTTCAGCTATGTTTATTATTTATTTACTTCATTTATGTCCTGCCTTTCTCCAAAATGAGGATCCAAAGTAGCCTAAACCATTCTTCTCTCTTCCACCTTATCTTTTCAACAAGCCTGTGAGGTAGCTTAGGCTGAGATTGGGACTGGCCTAAGGCCGCCCACTGAGGTTCCACAGCAGAGTAGTGATTCATATCTGGGTCTCTCAGATTGTAGTCTGAAGCTCTAACCGCTACACCACACTGGCTTTTGTGGAATGGCTGCTGTTAAATATCAGCCTCTGGGCCTGGGTGAATCATGCAATTCAGGTGGTAGCAAGTTGTTAGCTTGTTGCTGCGAGGCCTGACCCTCCCTTAAAGGCTAAAACAGCCATGGAAAGGGTCTTGCCTGTTCCTCTTGCCTTTTACTGACAGAAACCAAGCATGGGAGGCTGGCAATACTGAGGCCATCCATTTCTTAAAGTGACACATGTTCTTTTTATCATATTTAAGTATCCACAGATCTAGCCACATTGAGAATTAGATATATTGATGGCCACATTGAGAGTTAGATATATTGATGGCCACATTGAGAGTTAGATATATTGATGTATATCTGTAACAGGCACTATAACATAGAATTATTTTTATTGTTCTTGTTGTTAATGAGCCCTCTCTGTAGTGCTGCCATGTATTCAGAGCACATCACATATTACAGTGCTGTAATGCTTACAGCAGCTTCCCAAGGCAGGTCTCTGTACTTGAGGGCTAAGGCTGAGAGAGGTCATCTTGTCCAAGGCTACCTGATGAGCTCTTGGCAAAAGTGTGTAGCTCAGACTCTTAACCACTACACACAAGTTTGAAGAAGGTGGTTGGAAATGACTTTGATCAAGCTTGCAGAAAGCCCTCAAGGTGAAGTGGTAAATGATGGCTTTCCCCAGTAAAATAATGACTCTTCTGCTATGTCATACCATTGCTCTATCAAGGTCAGTATTGCATACTCTAACTGGCAGCAGTTCTTCGGTGAAAGTCTTCTTCATCAACTATCTCCTGATCCTTGCAATAGGAAATACTTCCCCATGCCAATTACTGTCTTTTGAAGAAGGAAGTGGTGATGTGGCCCAAGCAGAGGTATGGAAGCATATTTAAGCATTTGTGCATGAAAGCAATATTTAGTAATTTAAAAAATGCTACCTTTCTACCTAATTTGGGGTCACCAAGGCAACAAAAAAATCAGAAACATTCAAACCAGCTTTTAGAAAAACACCATATTAAACCAATGGAAAACGACAATTAAACAAAATACGTAATCACATTAATGGGAAGGACAGTCAGTGAGGAAGCACCAAACAAAGCAGAAAACTCTTTTCTCACTGGGGCAACATAATGATAGAAGGGGCAGGTGAATTTCCCTTCACAGGGGATGCCATAGTTCTGGTGGCATGTCTAAGAAGGCACCTTTTCAGGTTGCCACCCAAGTAGCCTCAGATGATGACGGCAGCCGAAGCAGGGTCTGTGAAGAAGATCGGCTTGGTTGGTTGGATTCATAGGTAGGTTCACCATGGTAGTGCTTAAGGTCCTTATCTGGTTCTAAGCCATATAGGGCTTTAAAGAACAATACCAGCACTTTGAATTGGGTCTGGAAGCAAATTGGGAGCCAGACAGTGTCCCTCCAACCCACTCCAGTCAGCACTCTGGCTGCAGCATTCTGTACTAATTGCACCTTCCAGGTACTCTTCAAAGCAGCCCTAGGTAAAGGTAAAGGTTCCCTTGCTCGAAAGCCAGCCGAGTCTGACTCTAGGGTTGCAGTGCTCATCTCTGTTTCAAAGCCGAAGAGCCAGCGCTGTCCGAAGATGTTTTCCGTGGTCATGTGGCCGGCATGACTAAACCCCAAGGCGCACGGAATGCTGTTAACTTCCCACCGAAGTGGTACCTATTTATCTACTTGCAATATCTTGCTTTCGAACTGCTAGGTTGGCAGGAGCTGGAATTAGAGACAGGAGCTCACTCCGTCATGCGGCAACACAGATCTCGAACTGCTGAACTACTGACCTTCCACAGCCTGCAGTTCAGTGTCTTAACCACTTGAGCCACCGCAGCTCCTTACATAACTGTACATTGCAGTAATTTAATCTAGATGTTACCAGGGCATGCACTACATTGCCAAGATCTTGCCCAGGAAACCCTATCCACAACAGGAGACACCTCACTTCTTGGGCCAATCCTTCTGCCCAGCAGCAGCACACTTTAATTTTGTTGGGATTAAGTGTCAGTTTATTAGACGGCATTCATCCCCAAATTGATCCCAGGAATATATTCAATATAAATATTAATCTCTAACTGTAATAATAACAATATTTGATACTTATGAATAACCTAGGGTTATTCTGGGTTGGGAAATTCCTAGTGATTTTGGGGGTACAGCCTGGGGAGGCTGGGGTTTGGGGATGAGAGCCATAGAGTCCACCTTCCAAAGCAGCATTTCCTCCAGGGGAACTGATCTCTGTAGTCTGAAGAAGAAGAGGAGGAGAGATTGGATTTAAACCCCACCCTTCACTACCCAAAGGTGTCTCAGAGCGGCTTACAAACTCCTTTGCCTTCCCCTCCCCACAACAGACACCTTGTGAGATAGGTGGGGCTGAGAGAGCTCTTGACAGAAACTGCTCTTTTTCAAGAACAGCTCTTATCATAACTACAGCTTGCCCAAGGTCAACCAGCAGGTGCAAGTGGAGGAGTGGGGAATCAAACCCGGTTCTCCCAGATTAGAGTCCGCACACTTAACCACTACACCAAACTCGCTCTGAAGGACCATTGTAATTCCGAGAGCTCTCCAGGCCCACCTGGAGGGTGGCAACCCTAGAATAAGCTTAAAAAAAAAAGCTGCCGTACATTTTGTGATGGGAAAATTCCATAGCTGGGTGCATGCAGCCAAGATAGTGAGAGGCAAGTCATTCACTGAAGACAGCAATTGATTTATTTAGGGGGGGGGGAAATGTATATCTTGCCTTTCTAGAAACCTACTCAAGGCAGCTCACAAAATGCAAACAGTACAATAATAAAATCATAGAACTACAAGCATGAAAATTATCAGTATTAAAACTAACATATTAAAAAAGCAAGCAGCCCACTTAGGCCTGTTATCCCCTGTTTCACAACCAGCAGGAGACTGGAAGGGGCAGGGGCATGGGAAGGTGGCTGTCAGCAATGGCACAATGCCACTTCTGGCATTATACCATGTCAGATATGGCTTCACATCTCTCTACGGATTGCCAGAAACTCTATGGTAAAACCAGGCATAGAACATTTGTATTAGTCCTTACAAAAACAACATACAGGTGACACAGGGGATTTCTGTTTAAACTGTAAACTATGACAGTGGAAAGTGTTTTTGGAAATAGTTTTCATATTACCTGGAGTCCGTTTTTTTTTACACAGGACTGAGTGCATGAACATCCTCACAGATGCTCACCTGGATCTCAGCTGTAGCATCTTCTCTGCTTTCTGACACTGCAAAACAAACATTAAATTGTAAAGAAGGCAGGAGAAGGGATGACAGACTATGGGAATAAGATCTACCCCATCTTGTGATAAATGGAGCACTGATATTTTGTTATTGCATTTTATTGTTTTATTGCTATGCTGTTTTTATTTGTTTTAATGTTGGCACTCTGTGCCTCTTGTTAGCCGCCCTGAGCATTCGGGGTAGGGCGGGACATAAATCCAAAGATAAATAAAAGATTTTTAAAAAGATTGCTGCTGTTGAGGTCCATGAACTAGTCGCTGATGTAGAGACACTGCGGGTATCAATAAATCACTCCAATGAATTAAAGCCCCCCGGAGTAACATATGAATCAACCTTTAAGGTGTAGAAGCACCTTCTACAATCTACTTGTGTGTGCAACCCCTATTTATTTCTATTCAGAATGTAAGGAGATGCCCGCTATCAGATTTATTTATTTAAATCTTTGAACCCCACTTTTGTTTCATGCTGAGGATTCAAAGTAGCTTGCATATAAAACAAGCCGACTTAAACCAAGATATGGCTTGCAAATGGAGCTGCGGTGGCTCAAGTGGTTAAGACGCTGAACTGCAGGCTGTGGAAGGTCAGTAGTTCAGCAGTTCGAGACCCGGGTGCCGCATGATGGAGTGAGCTCCCATCTTTAGTTCCAGCTCCTACCAACCTAGCAGTTCGAAAGCAAGAAATTGCAAGTAGATAAATAGGTACCACTTCGGTGGGAAGGTTACAGCGTTCCGTGCGCCTTGGTGTTTAGTCATGCCAGCCACATGACCACGGAAACGTCTTCGGACAGCGCTGGCTCTTCGGCTTTGAAATGGAGATGAGCACCGTAACCCTAGAGTCAGACTCGACTGGCTTTCGAGCAAGGGAACCTTTACCTTTACTATGGCTTGCAAATGGATAGCTACTTAATGCACTCCTCAACAGGTAATGAGCTATAAAGTTGGCTTGGGTTGGTGCTGACTCTGCCACCATGGCTCCCAGAGGGCCACAGGCTCAGAATCAAGGGCCAAGAGCTCTTGGGCTGTTGCCCCTCAGCATGTGCCAAAGGATCATGCCTCTGGCAAGACAAGGCTTAACATACTCACAAAAGGGTAGGCAGAGGGTCAGCCACAGTTCTTGTTCAGTATACTCAGATATTCCTGGCCCCCTCTCCCACTGACCTCTTGGTGGTTTCTAACACTACAGCTAATTCTCATCACACGTCTTCCCCCCTCTTGTTAACAGCATGTAGACAACAGCCCAGGATTCTAATCTGATATGCCCTGCACAGGAAAACAAATGAATATATATTTCTCAAGAACCACACACACTGACCAAGACAATCTTTAGATTTTTAGCATGGATGAGGCACTCCATGAAATTGCTGAGCGGTCGGGTTAGAACGGATAAAAGGAAGTACTTCTTCACCCAAAGAGTGATTAACACTTGGAATTCACTGCCACAGGAAGTGGTGGCGGCTACAAGCATGGACGGTTTCAAAAGGGAATTAGATAGGCATATGGAGCAGAGGCCCATCAGTGGCTATTAGCCACAAGGTATAGATAGGGGCTCTGGGGCAAGTGATGCTCTGTCTTCTTGGTGCTTGCGGGGGCCAACAGTGGGAGGGCTTCTAATGTCCTGGCCCCACTGGTGGACCTCCTGATGGCACTGGTATTTCTGGCCACTGTATGATACAGAGTGTTTGACTGGATGGGCCTTTGGCCTGATCCAACATTGGCATCTCTTATGTTCTTATGTTCTAACACCAATGAGAAGTACAGTTGCTGACCTCCAGGTGGGGCCTGGAGATCTCCCAGAATTATGACTGATCTCCAAACTACAGAGATCAGTTTCCCCTGGAGAAAATGGTACCTTTGGAGGATGGACTCTATGGCATTATAGCCCAATGAATTTCCTCCCTTACCCAGATCCCATCCTCCCCAGGATCCACCTCCAAGTCTCCAGGAATTTCCTAACCCAGAACTGGCAACATTGTGGTAGGTTGTGGACCTCAATAATATATATCTCCTCCAACCCCCAGAGTGTGCACAAATGATGCAATGTTCACCATCTGCATACATGGATGATGCAAGAAGCGTGATCATGAAATCTGCTTGTGTTGTGGTTTGCATTATCGTAGCTAAATTGTTGGCCCTTTCCAGTAAGCCCCCTCCCTCAGAGTTAAATATTACAAAAGTCAATTGAATTGGCATGTGCAGCTTTCAGGGCCCTTTGGATGAAAGGTCGTTGCCCTACTTCCTCCCTGCCAGTCCTGGCCAAGTACCCTTACCTAACACTGGTATGCAGCAACCCTTGCTGATGCAGAGGGGGTGGGTGGGGTTTGGTGACAATGTCAGGGCCTCGGTTGCAGAGTTATGCTGGGGATGAGGTCCTTCAGCCAAACTCTGGTGGTACATTCCATGGGGGAACTATACAAACATCTCTCTTTTTTAAAGTGTTGGGCTAATGGGGTCAATTGAGATCGGGGAAATGATGCAGGAAAAAGCATTACGTCTGGTGTAGTGGTTAGGAGCATGGACTCTAATCAGGGAGAACCGGGTTTGATTCCCCACTGCTCCACATGCAGCTGCTGGTGTGACCTTCAGCCAGTCAGAAGTTCTTTTAGAGCTGTTCACTCAAGGGCAGTTCTCTCACAGCTCTCTCGGCCTCACCTGCTTCACAGGGTGTCTGTTGTGGGGAGGGGAAGAGAAAGGAGATTGTAAGCCGCTCTGGGACTCCTTCAGGTAGTGGAGGGTGGGGTATAAATCCAATCTCCTCCTCCTCTTCTTCTAAGTGCCACCTCTCTCTTCACCATTGCTGCAAGCAATATGGGAGTCCCACGGGACTGCTTTTAACTTTAAAAATGTTCAGAGTTCCTGTTACTGATTTCCTGTGTTATCTCTGTTTCAGTCACAAATGAGCACAGCTACATGGGGGTGGGGGGTGCATGCTGGATTCATGCTGACTGTCTGCAGCTGAATCACTGCACATAGACCATGCACCTGTAAGCAGCAGAGTAAGCATACTTGGAAAGAAGAAAACATAAAATTAGGGGAGGGGTACCAATGAAGATGTGAATGTTAAGAAACTTTTTTTTTGCTTGCTTCAACTACTTTTACCCCACCTCACCCCAACCCAAAGGGTGTGAGCACAGCTTGGAAACATAAGCAAATCTAGATTTAAAAAAACAGTAAAACAATAGTAACACTGCAAAATAAACACACAGTAAAATATCATAATCCTGTTGCAGCAAGAAGCAGAAAAGTCAAAATTGGCTTATAGCAAAGTACTATTCACAGGATACTGAAAGCAGTACCAAATGTAAACATATTAATAAAGCTATAGGTAGAGATGGGAGGGAAGGCAGTATGGTACAGTTCAGATCTCAGAAGTTAAGCAGGGTTAGTACTTTGGATGGGAGACCACTAAGGAATTCTCTGCAGGAGAAGACAATGGCAGACCATCTGTGCTTCTCACTTGCCTTAAAAGACCCTTGTGGCCTATGTGATGGCACGTATGTACATATAACTAGAACCAGAAATAGATAGAAATGTGTGCATGTTTTTAGGGTAGATTAGATTTATTGTATATGGCCATTCACCATTATAATACAGAATTACATTCAAAGAATACTTATAATTTAAAACATTGTATTCAGAATAAAACTCAGTTATATAACTAAAATGTCAGGATTACAGCAGTTGGTAATTTTAAAAGCTCATTGTGAGACATTTCTGAGAGCCGCCTTGGATCTGACTTTCCTAGCTGCACGTGCAAAAAACACTACCTTGCATGAGACCAAGGGGTTCATATCTGACAAGAGAAAGATCAGCTTTTCACCGTCAGATAAATTGTGCCTTTGGCTTAAAATTCCAGATAGGAATCTGCTTCTGAGGTCTGAATGCACACACAGGTTAGCAAATAAAGATCTTAAAATTAGAAGGCATAGAAACCTGCTAAATTACATGTAAGAGAGGGAAGAACCAAGTAGACAAATTAACTAAATACAAACCAGGACAAATAACTGTGCCTTCAATTGGTTCCAAGGCTCAACAGATGCTGCACCTGACAATCCATTAAAGTGAGGGCATTCATTGCCTGGAGTGCTACCACTGCAAAGGCCCTGCTCCATTTATGTTAAAATAAATGTGTGTTATCAGGAAAGGCTACAAGCACAGGAGAGATACTAAAATCACATTCCAGGCAAAGTGTGTCTAATCTGATTTGTACAGGGGAGGAAAACTGACATCGTAGCTACAGCCTCCAGCTTTTCGTCCTGATTTTTCTCCTGCTTCACCTTTAGCTGTGCTTGAGTCTATCTTTGCAGTTTCCTACAGTTGCACTGATAGCAAATACATCCTCAAACATTTCAATCTTTAAGAGAAATTGTGTATATAATTTAAATCACAGCATCCTCCACAATGTATCTATGAAACTGCACACGTAACTTTTTCCTCTGCAAGAAGATACCAGCCAGGACTCTCCCCCCCCCCCATATCATTACATTTTTAAATCCCCTCAGAGAATATCTCCTCTTCTGTTTTGCCCTCGTAGTAGCCCCCGGGATAAATTAGGCTGAGACATGTTACCTGGCCCATAGTCAGTCCAGAGACTTCAAGGTTAAGTAGGTATTTGAACCAGAATCTCTCCAGTCCCCCATGCTGACCACTATCGACACTGGCTGCAGCTACAGCAGACTTGACAGGGAAGTTAAAACAAGTGCAGTAGGTTGAGATCCTCTGCATTAACTGCAGGTGATGGTGAATAAATGAATGTCATAAAAAACATTACCAGGTCTTGGGTTGTTTTAGAAATCAGCAAATCCCATTTGACCAAAGGTAACTGTGACCAAAAAAATGTGCTCAAGTTAGGATTAAAATGACTTGAGCAAAAAATGTACGTGGGCATTAGCTATTGTGCATGTTCACTGGATATCATGGAGAATGTGCACACTGACTACAAGAAGCTCATCCTCCCTCTGTCTCCAGATTATCTAGCTTTGGGCTCTTCTGCATATAAATGGAACATGCTATAGAATAATAACAAGCGTACTAAGGAAAATTATAAATACATAAGCATCAAAAGAGTGCAAAGGTATGATATGAAGGTCTAGAAGCCAGACAGAATAAAAGAAGCCTTCTAGTACCTGAACATTACAATGGATCTTTTTTTTTCATTTCACAGGGTGAGCTGGAGATTCTGTAAAAAGTTTTACTGAGGCTAGAGAAAGTAAGTACAGTTTGCTTTCATGTCCCGTGGTTAAGGGGGGAAAAATCACCTGCCAAATCAGCAGCCATTCAAGTTCTGCTTTTATAGTGAGTAAAGACTGAAAATGTGTTGTTGTTTTTTTAAAAAAATAAGGATATAGGATTGTTTTTCTTACAATATTTTTAACTTGTGATCTTTTTTAAAAATTGCATACTATTGTTCTTTGATGTTTTCAGTGATGCATTGGATCACTCACCTTGAATACCAGTTTTCTAGGATAAAGGCTGGTCTATAACTTTTTTCAAAATAATACTTTCAAAAGTAAATATCACCACCTTCCTACTCTCTGCCCACTCTAGAGAACATTAATCATCATATCAACTATCTCTCAATTATGTAAACTTTTAGTAAATAATGCATATGCCATTTAAATAAAATGTGACTTTTCTTTCAAATACATCAGCCTACATAGTTTAACACAAAAAATAACTAGAATCTGAGCAGAATTCATTTTCGTAGCAATTGTAGCTCCTTAATAAAGTGCCTCCTTTCCCCCCTGTCCTGCCACTCTTTGAATAGCTGGTAGCCAGCAGCTATGACTACTCTGCTAAACATTTTTGAATGGTTCAGCTATCAGTAATGCTAGTCTAGATCAGCAAAGGCAATAAAATCCATTGCAGCAAAATTTAGAATCATGAAGAAATGAACCTGAGATGTTACCCATATTGCACATATTAAAAAATCATTCTTACCAAAGATGATAAAGAAGTAATGAGTCAACTGTTCTGATGTGTAACTCATTGCATGCAAATGCTGCACACGATGGAAGATGTTTTGGTAGAACTCTGCACCTCAGGAAATGACCATACATGCATCTATCTATTTTGCAACTGTTAACTGTTTCCTTACTTGGGTCCTGATACAGCTAATCTAGCTCCCCACAAAATCTGGTGTCTGATAGGACCTCCTCCACATCGTCTGTCCGCAAATGACAGGATATTGATTATCAGATGGGCATCAGAACTTAATGAAATTGCAAAGAACAAAGAAAGAGACAGATGGGTACATGTGCTTTCTACACATATATTTTCCAGTGGCTGCTGTCTAATTTTTTTATTGAATTATTTTTGTTATGTACACGGACCGCCACCAGGGGTCCGCAGCGAAGCAGGAGCTTGGTCCCCAAACACAAAGGGAACCTAGGATCCTAGTCCACCTAGAGTCCACCAATAGCACCCTTGGTGGGAAATTCAAACCCTCCAATGGGGACAGAGGTATGTCAGGTGGAGTGTATATAGTTGGCCTTGCAGGGCCGTTTTTCCTTGTTTTGTTGTGAAGTACAATAAATGCATCTGAACGAATGTCATAGTCCGAGTTCTCCATGCGTCGAACCCAGTACTTTTCAGTGGTGACGAGGGTGGGATTCCGATGAGCAGTCCAGGCTCACCGGAGCATCATTCCAGAAAATGACACCGTACCCGCACCGCTCCTGAGCAGCACCGCATTGCGTCCGGTGTCACAGAACACCGCTCCCCTGCTCCCCTCTCTGCGCTAGAGTAAAAAGTACAAATGAGGCCTCTAAAAGTGCAATCACATGCCAAGTGGTTCTCAGATATAGACTTCTGGTCCAGAAATCGCCTTCCTATGGTTGTAGAGCCAAATTGTCCACAGGCAAAGAGCCTGGTGCCTGGTGGTTTTATTTTGAAACAACTTGCTTCTGGTCCTTATTGAATTTATACTTTGTATTTACATGATTGTACTATATTTATATAATAGCCAATATGTTCCTCACTATTGACCTCTGAGGAAGGCCTATGTAGGCCGAAACATGTCAGGTCAGATTTATCAGTCCTTGTGTTTTATCGTTTGTTATTTATACATAACGTGTGATTGGGCCCTTATATAATTTTAAATTTTGTGATTAATAAATACATGTTTTTAAAATATATTTCCTTCATTAAGTTTTTAATATTGGCCCCCTTTCTTGCATTTGACTAACCTTTGTCAGGTTCCGGGGTCAGGCATATGCCAAGCCCCACCCTTGCAATGAAATAATAGTGTGGGTTTTTCCCCTCACACTACAGACTTCACACCACAGTAAAGTGGAGAATGGCAATTTTGTACTTTATGGTGATAGATGCTAAACTCTCACCAAGGTGCCAAGGGACAATTTGCCCACTCTAATGATACACACTCCCCCTCTCTGTTGCCAGCAAATCACTGGACATCAAGGAGAATTTTTTGGGGGGATTTCTGCATGTCACAGATACAACAGGAAAAGGTCTTGCAAGCATTGTGTTGGACAGGGAGAGAAAAGTATGGATTCCTGGTGTCTAATATTTGTGGCTAATGCTATCATAATAGTACCAAAGCCATTGTTCTAGAGGGAAAAAATCCTAAGAATTGGTTTGTATCTTGCTTTCTGCATAACTGGAATCTTGTGTTGGCACATGGGAGGCAAAAGGAATTCTTCGTAATGGGTGTGTATAAAGTGCCATCAAGTCACTTCTGGCTTATGTAATAGTCCACTGCATTTATTTGTTGTTGTTGGTATTTTTTTAAACAAAAAGAGTTGGGAAGTGGCTTCACAGCATTTGCCTAAACTGACCTTGAAAGCTCTGTCTCAGACATCTTGGAATGTTACATGTTAGAGTAGATGCTGTCAAATTTGCTTTGCTGCAGTTGCCACAACTAGTTGATGCATTAGAGGTGCTTTACTGAATGATGCATTTCTCAATATTAAAAATAAGTATTTTTCTTGTATTAGCCATGGTCTTTTGATCTTGTGCTGAGTGACAGAATTAAGTTCCATTCTGTCTATTGGATGGTTCCAAAGGAAAATCTTCAGTATAGGGGGATCGCTGCTTAAGCATTTTGGAGGGATGTGGACTGACCTCTTCACTTTCAGAGTGGAGAAACTTTTCAGCATACTCTCAGACCCAGGCACCTTCAAAACAATATTTATATTGCTTTTACACAAATGATGCCAATTTTATTGACTAGCATTCGACTAATATTATATAAGGCATATTTTCTTCTCTCTGGTTTTACACAAAGTAATAAAAATAACTACAAAATCAAAGATCAGAGAAAGCAAGATGAAATTGAAAAGGGAGTGGCCGAAGGAGAAAAGGTAGAGCCAAAGGGGAGGTCCCAAATGTTAGGGGCTGTGATTAGAGGCAAAAGGGTGTACCAAAGGGGAAAGGGGGCCAAGTTATACTCTTACCGCCCAGGGCTCACACAAACCTGGAACTGGCTCTGGATGGGGGATGGTGAGAATTATATTGTCCCCAACATTAGTGGTGCAGTATAGAAAGAGGGAGTTAAACAATCATTTCCCACAGCTCCAAGCTTGAATGCAAAGGCAATAGAAGCCCAGCAGAACAGAATAAAAGTCCCAAAGAACTGAAGGTGGGGGGCATTTTCGCAAACCCAACAGAACCATTGCAATGTGCCCAGAAGAACCAGTGCCACTGTGGCAGTGTAAACCCAATAAGACTAAGGTCTGGCCAGATAATCTTTGCAGTAGAAACTGAAGGTGGGGGGAGATTTTTTGCAAGTCCAGCAGAACTAGTGCAATGTACAGAGTGCCCAGCAGTACCAGTATAATCAAAGAGTACCTAGTAGAATCCAGTGCCATTGTGGCAATGCCAGCTCAACAGGACTGATGTCTAGCACAGAATCACACTCCGAGCAGGGGGAGGAGGTTGCAAGCCCATCAGAACCAGTGCAATGGACTAGTACCCATCAGAACCCAGTGCCATTGTGGGAATGCCAGCTTTACAGAACTGATGTGAAGTACAGAATCTCTATCCAAGTGTGTGTGTGTGGGGGGGGGTTTGCAAGCCCAGCACAACCAGTTCAGTGTACAGAATGCTTAGCAGAATTCAGTGCCACTGTAGCAATGCAAGTAAAAGAGGAATAATGCCAAACCAGAGAATCCCTGAAGAGGAGACTTTTCTCAAGCCCTGCACAACTAGTTCAGTGTACAGAATGCCCAGCAGAACCCTGTGCCTCTAGCATCACAAGCTTAAAAGGACTGATCTCAAAGCACAGAGTCACAAATCCAAGCAAGGTGGGGGTAGGATTTTGCAAGCTCTGTGAAAAGAAATGGGCAGGAAACACAAAGAAACCAGGCAAGTGGGGGGGCTCTTGAAACAGACAGGACTAGTTTGAAACTAACAAGAGTGTTTCCAAGGCTGGAGAATTCCACCCCCTGTTGCTTTGAAGTTTGGTGAACATTTTGTTTGAGTGGGGACAGCCTGTCTGGAAATGTGTCCATTCACAAACCAGCACAAACCTTCACAAATTGCTTGAAAGTTTGTGCTGGTTAATCAGCCATGAACTTCAGTTTGTGAACCACAAACTGCCCAAATTTGTCACAAACTTTAGTTCGTGAGCCAGTTTGTGCCCATCCCTACTTACCACATACCCAGATAATCAACCTTTAGTAAAAGAAGGCAGGAAGGATTCCACGTCCCCATTTTCCTATGCTGTTTATTTGTCAGTGCCCACCCACCACTTATGCATGAGTGTGGAGGAACTAGCCTCTCTGGTTCTTATTTGTGTCTTTATTTGTATTGGGGTTTTTGTGTGTGTGTGTGTGTGTGTTCTTGCATGCCTGGAAGTCATGGTGACTTCTGGCAACCCCTACTGGGGATAGGACATTTTTTCAGCGATAACCTGCCTCTGTGTCCTGGCCCTGGTATTCCTTTGGAGGTCTCTCTTCCAAGTACTTGCCAGGGTCAGCCCTGCTTAGCTTCTGAGATCTGATAAGATCGGGCTTGCCTGGGCTATCCAGTGCAGGGTTGTATTGGGTTTTTTAAATAAACCTTTTATTTACATTCATAATCAAGATAACACCACACATATACACATGTACAAGTCAAATAGGTTAACAAGTACAATTTACAAAATACCAAACTACAGCTGCGATCATACACACAATTAGACCCACCATAGGTGCAAATGCCGGGTGGATTTAAAGGGTGCGATCAGACAACAACATCTGGGAAGCGCCCTGCAGCTGTCAGGAACCTATTCTGCTCCACCGCAGAAGCGGAGTTAAA
>NW_015173683.1:209191-213297 GCF_001447785.1 Gekko japonicus | reverse complement strand
GCATCGGGATGGTCTGATCAGGCCATCCCGACTCCGTGCCATTGTTCCCCCCCTTCTCAGTATGCGCATCATCGCACACTCCATAGGGAGCCCTCAATGCAGAGATGCAATTCATCGATTCCTCATTTAAGCGCATCAGAAACAAACAGCAAAAAAAAAACCCAACCAACTCACCCGCGGTTGTGTCGGATCACGCAGTGGTGGGCTGTGCCCGCAGCTTTCAAGGACTGTGTGATCGCGCAAGTGTGGGTCAAATTCCTCTGGGGGAAATAGCCTTGCTTCCCCTCCGCTTCATCTGGCACGTGTGACTGCAACCTACCAATACAATCTAATGTGCCATTCGCTGACCAAACATCAATTTTAATGTGATTAATTATACTGGACGATACCTCTTCCAATGGTAGCAGATGTGGACTTCTCTGTAGCAGTGCGATTTTAACTGGAAAAAAACTTTTTTTTACTTTGTCAAGCCACTCCAAAAGTGTTGAGCAGGTTTTGGGTTTTCGATGTCTCACAACGACTAGCCTGGCTGCAGTCACCATGTCCAAGGGAATAACATGGAGCTTACATGAATACTGGAACTGCGGTTGCTCAAGTGGTTAAGACGCTGAACTGCAGGCTGTGGAAGGTCAGTAGTTCTTCAGCAGTTCAAGACCCAAGTTGCCACATGACGGAGTGAGCTCCCGTCTCTAGTTCCAGCTCCTGCCAACCTAGCAGTTCGAAAGCAAGAAATCGCAAGTAGATAAATAGGGACCACTTCGGTGGGAAGGTAACAGCGTTCTGTGCGCCTTGGTTTTTAGTCATGCCGGCTACATGAGCACGGAAACGTCTTCAGACAGTGCTGGCTCTTCAGCTTTGAAATGGAGATGAGCACCGCAACCCTAGAGTCGGATTCGACTGGCTTTCGAGCAAGGGAACCTTTACCTTTACCTTACATGGATACAGCTGAACATAGTTTAAGAGAAATAATTCTGGAGAGCCCCAGATTGTAATATTACAGCCCACACTTTACAGTTCTGCAATCTTAACCCAATATCCCCTTGCATGCTCACAATACCACCACATTTGGATAAAATCTGCAATGGGAGCACCACAGTACCAGCAGTTACTAGAAGATAAGCTGTAAAGTTTTGTTACACATTCAGGAGAGACGTACAGTTGATTAATCATCTGCCCTATATTTTCTCTCATTATCAAGCTTATAGAGAATTAATAACCTCTACATAATATTTTTATTTGGTTTTTAAAATATTCAAGGTGCTTTACATTAAGATGCTTGGGCTCAAAAATGTTTGCAGTCACTGTCTTTCATGGCTTAAAATATATTCTCACATGCTTTTTCATGTTGTTCTCTGGAGTCATGTTATCTGAAAGGCTGTTCTGTCTTCTCGTTCCTCTTCTCAGAGCAAGATAGCTCTTAAAGAGCCCTGCAAGAGCATAATGAGATGTGGCTGTCTCAGCTGGAACCATTGGGAGATGGCTTATGAAAAGCTAAGCAGGATGTTCTCTCTCTCTTCAGGGCAAGATATGTCTTCAACAGCCATGCTTTCATCAATGTCAGGGGCGTTTAACTATTTTGAATGGCCTGTTCCTATGGGAGGGCTTTGTGCAACCCTCATTAGAAGAAGCATTTGGTCCCCAAGACTGATATTAGTAGGGAACAAGCTAAGGGCCTGCAAGGAATCACTGGAACAACAAGAAGAATACTTTAAATATCCTGTGTCCCTCTGACCACAAAAGATATCCAGAATTCTGAAAGCTTGCAGAGCCTTGAGTAGGCTAATTTCCCACTGTGATAGAAGAACACCAGTCCTCCATCTGTTCAGCAGTAAGAAAGGCCACGTTTTAGAGAATCTCAAAAGACCAGAACTTCACATCACTAACTATGGATGATCATAAGCAGGGACACAGTAAGGCACAGGAGGACCCTGGGAAATGGATAATCTAATGGACCCCCTTCAAGAGGCCACTGCAATGGAGAATCACTGATGGCTAGGCGCAAGCAGGACCAAGTCCCAGCAACTCTCCTGGCACCTCAGGAGCCACTTGACTCAGACCCTTCTTTGGTAATGAGCTCACCCATTGTCTCCTCCTGCACTGTTGCCATTTTGCACATTAAAGCCGAAGTCCACACACTATTGGTGCCCCTGAGATGAGTGGCCCCTGTAGGGCTGGCTTGTAGCACAACAGGGGGCACTTTCCTGGGCTTGCTCCAAAGCCATTTTCACTTCTCAGTTCACCCCTGGCCCGTTATTTATCCTGTCTTAAGGAGAAGCAATAAAAACAGCAAGTAGGAAAAAAATCTTCTCTGGCTTTCAGTTACAGATTCACTTCAGCATCATGACAAATGTATATTGTATTTATTTTATTTATATTACACATAGTCCTTCTTTCACACTGGGACTAAAGATGGATGACACAGGGTACATCAATGCAGTCAACAGGATGGGACATCCAATAAGCAGTGTAATAGGATTAGGATTTTAGAAGTCTGAAATCAAGCAGAAATTTGAGATGAAGCTGAAACAAAGAGTAAATATTAACATGACATGTTAACAATGCAGAAATTATATACTAGAATAATACATACAGAAACAGATTGTAAAACTACTAAGAGCTACATCATATAAAGAAAACATTTTTAAAATGTTCTACAGGTGGCATTGGACTCCAGATAAGATGGCAAAATGTTATAAAAATGTGTCAGGGAATTGCTGGAGATGTAAAAGAAATATTGGCTCGTATTATCATATATGGTGGAGGTGAGAAAAGTTAGTTAAGTTTTGGAAAACCATAAAGCAACTAATTGTGGAAATAGTGGGAATAGATCTGGCGTTAGACCCAGAAATATTTTTGTTAAATATGTTACCAGAAGGGATAAAGTATAACGATACATGTTTGATTCTATATATCCTTACTATGTCCAGAATACTTATAGCTAAATGTTGGAAATCAGATAAAATTCCAAGAAGAGAAGAATTAATTATAAGGATTATGGAAATAAAAGAAATGGATAAAGTAAATACAATTTTGTCGGGAAAGGATGAAAATGTGTTTAAAAAGAGATGGCAGAAAGTAGACAGTTGGTTTGGAAAAAATATGTAAAGGAAACTCCAAATTATGATGTATATGAGTATACTTTTATGTGATTTTTGTTATGGAAAATAGTTAAATAAACTATGGGGGAAAAAAAGAAACATATTGTATATATTCTACACACTGGTATAGTCTACAGTCACTTTCTGAAGCATTTTTCTGAACCATTCCGTTATAGTCCATAGTTATTATTACCTGTGTAACAATTACACTGGGAGGGAAGACAGCATGGTGTAGTCTAAATTTGTCAAATCTCAGAAACTAAGCAGGGTCAGTACTTGGATGGGAAACCACCAAGGAGGACTCTGCAGAGGAACAGCTAGATTCAAACCTGGCAGCACCTTATGAGACAAAGGGAGCTTTAACTTTCAAAAGCTTATACCCAGAAAATCTTATGGATCCTAAGGTGCTACTTCTCAACATTTTCTCCGGGGGAACTGATCTCTGTTGTCTGAAGATCAGTTATACTTTTGGGAGATCTCCAGGCAACCCTCATCTAACTGCTTATCCCTGGCTTAGAATCCCCAAGGTTTTCTTTTTTTTTGTTTGTCAGCCGTGAGGTAGGCTACATATCATGATCTCACAGAAATATAAAATGACCTATCAAAACTTCCTTTTGTTAATATATCTTTCCTCAGTAGCTCCTGACTGTGCTGTCTTTTCCTTCCTCTGTAATTGCTAGCCTGGCTAAGGAGATTTCAGTTTGATAAAACCAGCACCTGCTAGCACTTTCCTTGAGCAATTTTAATACATCATCTCAGGGGCCTGATTCTCATTTTCACTAAGTTCCTCTTCATTTTAGCGAAGAAGGACATTAAAGACCCATCTCTTTCTCTATCAGTGCAATCCTAAGCAGAGTTATGATCTCCTTGGTCCAAAGACTTAGAAGGGTGTAACTCTGTTCAGGACTGCAATGTAATCTTTTGCAGAAATTTTGTCCATTCCAGACCAATGCTCTTGTCAATTTTGAACTTATTTCCCCCCAAAGCTACCAAATGCTGAATAAGTAT
>NW_015173683.1:201021-209157 GCF_001447785.1 Gekko japonicus | reverse complement strand
TTTTAATGCTTGGGAGTTATTTTAATATGAGTACCTGAGAAATATCTGAAGGTGACAAGCAATAATTTACAGGGGTATTCCCTCCTACAAAAGAGTGGTGGGAATCCCTTGTCTAAGATGATGCCAACAATTGAAGATCCTCTTTATCCCTGTCTGTTCACTGGAGCGTTTCTGGACCAATCAATCTCTGTCAGTCTATCCCACCTCACAGAATTGTTGTGAGGATAGAATGGAGAACAGGAGAACCATGTTCACCGCCTTGAGCTCCTTGAAGGAAGGGTGAGATAAAAGCATAAAAATGCTGTACAATTTTTAAAAAGGAGCAAGCCCCACAGCAGTAGGATTTCCTTCTGAGTCAATATGCATAGAATTGCTCTGTGATTTCCTGATGTGTCACAGCATTCACTGAATTAAACACAGCAAAATGGGCAAGAACTGAAGCAGGGAACAGCCACCCTTTCTTGGGTTTCACTTCTTTAAAATGGCTACATGAGTATTTCCCTGCTTCACAATGGAGTCCTATGCAAAGTGACACCTTTCTAAGTCCCTATAGGGAAGTGTGTGACTGTCAGTGGTTTGGGGAGGTAGTGTTTTTTCCTCTGAAGAAATAAAACATTTTTAAAAGGTTGCAAAATTTCAATGTATGAGGAAGAGGAGCTGTGCTTGACATTACTACCAAGGTTCACAAATACAGTTCAATAGGTGTTCCTCGTACAGCCACACTTGCTTGTACACATTTTCTGCTCTTAAGGGACACCAACACTGACTTTTCCCCAATGTTACGGCTGATGTATGTTTCATACAAGGAAATGTTAAAGTTCTGGTGCTTTAGGGGACAAGTGACTATGGACCAACAAGACAATATTTTTGAACAGATCTGTTGACAAATTTTTAAAGATAAATTGAAACTCTGTAATGAACTAATTATCCTGTATCCTATATAAAAGCCTGCCCTTCCCTGGATAGGCCAGGCTAGCTTGATCTCATCAGATCTCATGAAGCTAAGCAGGGTTGGCTCTGGCTAGTATGTGGATGGAAGACGTCCAAGGACTACCAGGATCATGATCATTATAAGTTTATCATGTGATGATTCTGTAGATAAGTGATTGGTTCTCAAAATGATGTGATGAAATCATACACAGGTGTGCTAAGATATATCTGATAATGCTAATTAGCTGCTCAAGCAAGATTTAAAAGACTATATTTAGCATTTCATTAGTAATTAAAATGTGATAATTCTGCTTTTTTCTTCAGCTACATGAATTGGCTATCAAAGATAAAAATCATGTACTTTTCCTGACCAGCTGGTGGACTTTCTGCAAAGTTATGAGAAATGCATAAGAATGCACATGTTTAGCATGCAAATTATGACAGCTGCACCCCTCATTTGGATCAGTCCAGAAGAGAGATGGGGCTTAACGCTTCTCCAGTGTAGTTTCTCCTTATTTGATAACTCCAGAGCCAAGAGACTACCCAATGAAACAAACACAAGAATGGTGAGAGCCCCAGCCTAAATAAAAACATCAGAAAAAACTGTGGAGGACAGATCAAAAGCTTTCAGCCATGACAGCAAAATGTAATATTTGTTTTTATAGATACTGGTTTTCCAAATGCCAAGGGCTGGAGACGAACAACTTGCGGGCTTCCTTGAGGCATCTAGCCATCCATTGTTGGAAACTGGCTGCTGATTTAGATGCACTTTTAGCCTGAGCTAACAAGTTATTAACAATAAATCTAATTCTCAACATGGCCATATCTGTGGATACTTAAATCCAGTAACTGAAGCCATGAACAGATAAGCCAGATCTTTTTACAAACCTAAAAAATACCCCAATATTACAGAAAAATATGAAATCTTTTTTTTTTAAAAAAAAGGGATCAATGCGTGTAGCTTTAAGAAACAAATGCCCTCCAGTGGCTATTGTGAGGGTTTCTAGGTGACCAAAACAGTATCACCAGCCTTCAAGCCTTGGTTTCTTTCAGCAAAAGGCAAGGTGAGAGGGCAAAGCCCTTTCCATGACTTTTTCATCCTTTGAGGGAGGACTTATTGGGGACAGCCACAGTGGCAACTCACTGGGTAAACTTCTACCATATGACTTGCATGACTCACCCAGGCCTGGCTGCTTGCTACTTATTCAGTAGCACCCACCATATGAAAGTGGTTTGAATTCCAGAATATGCCCTGGAAGGTCACAAGAGCTTCTCAGCCTAACCTACCTCACATGTCATGAGGATAAACTGGAAGAGAGGATAATGAAGTAAGCTGCTTTAAATCCCCATTGTGGAGAAAGGCAGAGTATAAATGAAGTAAATAAATAATAATATAGCTGAAGATTTGGAGGGGGCAGATAAAAAGTCAGTTGGTGGATGGGTGTGAAGGAGAGAGGGAAACAAAAGATGGTGATGATATATGGATGACCAGGAGGAGGTAAAGTGGTAATAGTGTGGGAAGGGGGCTACAAGGGAAACTGGTGGTTTTCCATCTCACAACTGAGCCTAGCCCTACCACCAGCACTGTGCAACTGGACCATAGTTTTTGCAGGTAGATGTTGCCAAGGGTAGGATTGCCAGGTCCATCCTGGAATCAGCAAGAGACTGGGATAATGGGGGCATGTAGGTGACTGGAAGTGACATCACACCTTTCAAGGAATTAGCTGAAACTCTGTGGGTTGACCATAAAGTTTTGGCCAATTCCTAGAGGCACAAATTCTGGGGAAACCTGGAAGTGACATCATTCATCTCTAGGAGTCAGTTT
This sequence comes from Gekko japonicus, assembly GCF_001447785.1. Lineage (NCBI taxonomy): Eukaryota > Metazoa > Chordata > Lepidosauria > Squamata > Gekkonidae > Gekko > Gekko japonicus. The sequence goes on along the minus strand of NW_015173683.1, from coordinate 206,402 downwards.
GAGAGCCAGTTTGGTGTAGTGGTTAAGTGTGTGGACTCTAATCTGGGAGAATTGGGTTTGATTCCCCACTCCATTTGGAGCTGCTGCATGACCTTGGGCAAGCTATAGTTCTGTCAGAGGTGTTCTTGAAAAAGAACTCTCAGAGCTCTCTCAGCCCCACCTACCTCACAGGGTGTCTGTTGTGGGGAGGGGAAGGGGAAGGAATTTGTAAGCCACTCTGAGACTCCGAGTGAAGGGCGGGGTATAAATCCAATCTCCTCCTCCTCCTCCTCCTCCTCCTCCTTTTTTTGGGCGGGGTAGAAATCCTAGCTCCTCCTCCTCCTCCTCCTCCTCCTCCTCCTCTTCTTGTCGCTAGATGAAGGGGAACTCCTGTCCCACTGTAGCCTCCTGTGACCTGAAAAATTGGGCTCCTGGAGTCACTGGACCCCAGAATCAGTGGGAGGTCTGCAGAGAGAGATGAAAATCTCCAAAAATCATCTTCCAAGTCTTCCAAAAGCATAGCTGGCTTCTGCAGGGTGAAAAGGAGAGTAGGATTCAAGCTTTTGAATGTCTTAACTGACCCTTTGAAGATCAGTGTTCTTGATTACAGTGTTCAGGGAAAGAAGTGATGTAGACACACTTACAAATACAACCAGTGAAATTTTTCCCACTGCTTTTTGGCGCTCCATTCATTTAGTGATAATGCAGACAAATCCTCCACTCATGGATGCCTACTTTTTGAGGGGCTCAAACTGCATCCCCCTCTGCATTACCTGCATAAGCCTACCCCCCCCAGGTAATAAAAGCTTAACACCATCAGTCAATAAAATAACTAAAGCACTGTGTCTGTCTTTAACATTTGCAACTCATGACGGCGTACCACTAGAGGTCTGCAAGAAAAAGAACACCATATACAGTTTTTTAAAAAATACTGTTAATGTCAGGATGAACAGACTTATATTACCAGGGAGTTCTATAGTGTCGGAGCCACTACTGAAAAAAGTCCCACTTGATGCCTTAAGAAGTAGTTATGCAATATTAAACCTTGATCTTAAAGGGCAGGGGAGAATATATTGAGTCTCCCTCGTTAACTGTGCTAGATCCAGATCACAGACAAATGAATAATTAAGTGATAAAAGGCTGTACTGTTTTCAGGTTGGGTTGGCACCATCAGCAGGATTCTGAATTAATGGATAATACAATTCATGGGATAGTCTGTGCAAAATGTATGCAATTACTCATCCCATTGCAAGTTTTCCAAGTGTAGAGTGCTTGTGTCATCCAAAGAATACAAACTAGTGCTGGTCCTGGCAAAGGATGAACACCTCTCCCATTCCTCCTTTTCTCTACCCATTGATCCCCCTCCTTTAATATCTTAATATTGATTCAGGAGCCCATGCTTTAATATCTTAATATTGATTCAGGAGCCCTGGATTCATTACAGAGAGTGTGTTGCCATGGTGCCAAAAGTCATCAGAGACATTTCATTGCAAAAGGCCCAAGCCTATTAAAGACTCTGACAATCAAGAGACAATGTAGCTCATCTTGGCTACCTACATCTATGACATGGTCATGCACTGTGTCAAGTAAGGGTGTATCCCGGACCTAGGTTGTTCTCTGCTTCCCTCTGTGGTTTAGGTTTCATGCTTGTTTAACATATATGGGCATTTATAAAATAACCCTTTGCTGTAGAAGAAACAAAGGATGATCTGCACTGAGCACCAGTGCCTATTTTTTTTATTACAAAAATGACTGTGTTTATATAAGACACAATACAAAGCTGGTAAAAATAGGCTGGGTTGCTGGGTGTGGTGCTTCCTTCCTCTTGCCTGCTTTTTTGATAGATGAGGTTGAGTAAGAAGACGCAAGTAGGCAATGGGAGGAAGGTGTGCTCTCAAGTGTGCAGAGACAAAAATCTAATAGCAGGTTTTAAATGTTTGGCAAAATTTGTTCTCATGCCCTACTGTTTCTCTGCTCAACTCTTCACCATCAGGCTCTGACACATCTGTAGTGATGAGCACTGCTGGGAAAAAGGCATAAACAGAATGAAGTGAAATCACAGAAATGTACCCATTGGTATACAAGCCAATCCTGTAATTCCCTTAAGGTACGTGTTACTATGCCAGAGTGTACACTGATGGAGCTAGTTCATATACTTTTCCCTGAATCAAAGTCAAAAGTGTAATAGCAGCAAGAAAAACAGCCTAGCATGCATGCAAAAGGAGCTGCGGTGGCTCAAGTGGTTAAGACGCTGAACTGCAGGCTGTGGAAGGTCAGTAGTTCAGCAGTTCGAGACCCGGGTGCTGCATGATGGAGTGAGCTCCCATCTCTAGTTCCAGCTCCTGCCAACCTAGCAGTTCGAAAGCAAGAAATTGCAAGTAGATAAATAGGTACCACTTTGGTGGGAAGGTAACAGCGTTCCGTGCGCCTCGGTGTTTAGTCATGCCGGCCACATGACCACGGAAACGTCTTCGGACAAAGCTCTTCGGCTTTGAAACGGAGATGAGCACCGCAACCCTAGAGTCGGATTCGACTGGCTTTCGAGCAAGGGAACCTTTACCTTTATGCATGCAAAAATTGTGATCACTTGAAGCGGGGGGAAGCAAAACCAATGAGTTAAATGGCTGCCAGCAATTCATAAGAATTGTGATTGCTACATGCTCAGATAAAGCAATTATTGTGAAACGAATTGTTTACATTGCACAGCATTTGTTGCATGTGAGCGATAATAGAAGATAATTTTCTACAGAATTACTACAGTAAATGATTTTGCAAACATATCTTTATTGACTCTTCATTATTTTTGTCACGGATATTATTTTTGGATTTCCACTTCCTCCCGTGATCTCTCATTTTTGGCTTCTACAGCAATTTAAACTTAGTAGCGGACCAGTGGACCCACTCAGCTGTTAGGTTTAGATGGCCGTGAGCCATTAAACCCCTCAGTTTCACTCCCCCTTCAAACAGTGGAAGCAAAACCAACAGGTTAAATGGCTGGCAGTCATTTAACCTTTTCTGGGCATCCCCCCCCCTCTCCTGGCCCCAGCGAGCTATGCCCGGGGGAAAGGTGGAAGGGAAGTCCCTTCCAGTACAGTCCTCACCCCCTTTCTCCTGGCGGTGGCTCCCTGTAGCCAAGAGAAAGGAGGAACTGAACTTGTTGCACTGTCTTAATTCAGGTGGGGCCCTTTTGGGTCGGTTTTTTTTTGGGGGGGGTTGTGCCCATCCTTAGTCAGGAAGACCCACACCGTTCTGTCATTCCACAAACTGTAGAACAGAATTGTACAGGAGGGCATTTCATTACAGAGAGTGTGTTGCCATGTGTTGGCATTTCAAAAAAAGGGAATAAAGCTGTAGTAAAATACAATTTTACTACATGGATCTACATGTAGATCAATTTTACTACATGATCTCCCTCATGGATCACTGCCTTGATGTGGCAAGGGGGCTTGCATGGTTCAATGAGGCTGTGGGCTATGCTGTGGAGGGCCACTCAGGATGGACAGGCCACAGCAGAGAACTCAGACCAAGTGTGATCCACTGGAGAAGGAAACGGCAACCCACCCCAGTATCTTTGCCAAGAAAACCCCATGGACAGTAACAGGCTAAAAAATACGATGCCAGAAAATGAGCCCCTCAGGTCGGAAGGTGTTCAATATGCTACTGGGGAAGAGCAGAGGGCAAGTACAAGTAACCCCAGAAAGAGTGAAGCGGCTGGGCCAAAGCTGAAAGGACGCTCAGCTGTGGATGTGTCTGATGGTGAAAGGGAAGTCCATTGCGGCAAAGAGCAATACTGCATAGGAACCTGGAATGTAAGATCTATGAATCAAGGTAAGCTTGATGTGGTAAAAAATGAGATGGCAAGACTGAACATCGACATCTTGGGAATCAGTGAACTAAACTGGACAGGAATGGGCGAATTTAACTCAGAAGACCATTATATCTACTACTGTGGCCAAGAATCCCATAGAAAAAAATGGTGTGGCCTTTATAGTCAACAAGAGAGTGCGAAAGGCAGTAATGGGATACAATCTCAAAAATGAAAGAATGATCTCGGTCCGAATCCAAGGCAAACCATTCAACATCACAGTAATTCCGGTCTATGCCCCAACCACTGACGCAGAAGAGGCTGAAGTGGACCAGTTCTATGAAGACCTACAACACCTCCTAGAGAAGATGTCCTCCTCATCATAGGGGACTGGAATGCTAAAGTAGGAAGTCAAAAGGTAACCAGAATAACAAACATGTTTGGCCTTGGAGAACAAAATGAAGCAGGGCAAAGGCTAACAGAGTTTTGTCAAGAGAACATGCTGGTCATAGCGAACACCCTCCCAACAACCTAAGAGGCAACTCTACACATGGACATCACCAGATGGGCAACACCGAAATCAAATTGATTATATAATTTGCTGTCAAAGATGGAGAAGCTCTATCCAGTCAGTAAAAACAAGACCTGGAGCTGACTGGCTCAGATCATGAGCTACTCATTGCAAAACTGAAGAAAGTTGGGAAAACCACTAGGCCATTCAGATTTGACCTAGATCACATCCCTGATGAATATACAGTGGAGGTGAAGAATAGGTTTGACTAGATCTGATAAATAGAGTGCCTGAAGAACTACGGACAGAGGAGAAATCAAGGGATCATTCCATGCAAAGCTGGCCATGATAAAGGACAAAAATGGTAGGGACTAACAGAAGCAGAAGACATTAGGAAAAGTTGGCAAGAATACACAGAAGAACTATACAAGAAGGACCTCAATGTCCTTGACAACCATGACGGTGTAATCACTGACCTCGAGCCAGACATCCTGGAATGTGAAGTCAAATGGGCCTTATAAAACATTACTAACAACAAAGCTAGTGGAGGTGATGGTATCCCAGCTGAGCTATTCAAAGTCTTAAAAGATGATGCTGTTAAATTGCTTTGCAGATTTCCAGAGAACAGCAAGGAGAGATAAGGAGGCCTTCCTGAATAGAGGAAAAAAATAGAATGGGAAGGACTAGAGATCTCTTCAAGAAAATTGGAGAAATCAAGGGATCATTCCATGCAAAGAGGGCCATGATAACGGACAAAAATGGTAGGGACCTAACAGAAGCAGAAGACATTAGGAAAAGGTGGCAAGAATACACAGAAGAACTATACAAGAAGGACCTCAATGTCCTTGACAACCATGACGGTGTAATCACTGACCTCGAGCCAGACATCCTGGAATGTGAAGTCAAATGGGCCTTATAAAACATTACTAACAACAAAGCTAGTGGAGGTGATGGTATCCCAGCTGAGCTATTCAAAGTCTTAAAAGATGATGCTGTTAAATTGCTACACTCAATTTGCCAGCAAATTTGGAAAACACAACAGTGGCCACAGGATTGGAAAAGGTCAGTATACATTCCAATCCCAAA
>NW_015173683.1:190032-199710 GCF_001447785.1 Gekko japonicus | reverse complement strand
CCTAAAATAAATCAACCCTAACAGTTCCCTGGAAGGCCAGATACTGAAGCTGAAGCTCAAATACTTTGGCCACCAAATGAGAAGGGAGCACTCACTGGAGAAGACCCTGATGCTGGGAAAGATTGATGGTCAAAGAAGAAGGGGACGGCAAAGGATGAGATGGTTAGACAGTGCTATCGAGGCAACGAACATGAAATTAAGCAAACTCCGGAGCATGACAGAAGACAGGAGGTCCTGGCGTTATTGGTCCATGGGGTCGCAAAGAGTCGGACTCGACTGTGTGACTGAACAACAACAAAAATGCAATGGGGAGTGCTTTTACTTACAGAACAGGATTGTAGTTTATTCCACTGTTTATTGTATGTATCATCTTGCTCTTACTATATTATTTTCTAATACTATTTTTGCATTATTTATTAATTATCATAACACGTTGGTACTTTTTGCATTGTTTCTAAGTCTTGTGATCTCTGTCCCATTGAATTGCTTGTTGGATGTTATATAATATTTGACTGCATTCTCTTAACACTGCATCTATCTTAAGTCTTAGTGAGAAAGGCTGGCTATAAATAAAGTAAATAAAATTAAATTAATAATTGCAATAATGCTCAGTGACATTGTCCCTCATTAGCCATTAGAAATACCACAATGTCATCATGGAACGTAGTCCACTCATGTCCCTCTCACATTGCACTAACAGTCTGCATGAATGGACAGATCCCTGGTAGTTGAGTGGTTAGGAAAATTCCATGTAGAAACCATAGGTGTCAGCCAGCCTCCCCCAAAAAATGTCTGAGCCATGGTAGAGTGTCAGAACTTGGTGATGGAAAGTGCCCTCAAGTCACAGCTGACGTACGGTGATGGGGTTTTCAAGGCAAGAGATGTTCAGATGTAGTTTGCCCTTGCCTGCCTCTGTGTCGCAACTCTGGACTTCCTTGGAGGTTCCCCATCCAAATACTAACCAGGGCCAACACTGCTTAGCTTCCAAAATCTGACAAGACTGGGCTAGCCTGGGCTTTCCAGGGGTATCTTAAAGCACCGTAAATGCAGACAGTATATTTGTATAGGTGCCTGTGGGAGGGCAACAACACATGGGTCCTTTCCACACTCTCTTTTTAATCCATGTTCACCACCGTGTCCTCCAAGCAATCCTGCACTAAAACTGAATTCAACCTTTTTATTCTGGGTCGTCCCCCCCCCATTCTGAACTAAAATCAAATTCAAACTTCTCTTTATTCCTCCCCCCTTTTTCTGTTCTGCATTATGTTACCTCCCCTTCAGGGGTCAGCCAGGTTTCAGCCCACTGTTGCCCCAGGTATTTGGGATGCCGCAACTCGAACACTGAGAAAATCCAGAGTGACAGGCAACTGTGGAAAGGACATGGGCAAGAAAGAACAAACGCCACAACAAAAGTGTCACAGGACATAGAGAAGTAAGCTGCTTGGTGACTTACTGGGAAGCAGCAAGGGAATAGAAACCCAGAGATGTGGGCTCAGTTCCTTCTCCCAGGGCAGTGACATGTGGCCTTCACAAGACAAAACCTATGTTTTGAAGGTCCTCCCAGCAACACAGGGGAGTGGTATCAGGACTAGAAACCAGATATCCTGCTCCATAGACCAATATTATAACTATATTGTCACAGAAACAGGAGAGCTAGACACCCCGTGTAGGCTCTCAGGGACTTAGCCAATGACATGTCTGCCCCCAAATACCATACATGAGACCCAGAGATCCCAGCCAGGAAAGGCTCTTTGTGCAGTTATAGCTCTATGGTCTGCTATTATTAGTATCTATCACTTCTTATCAATTACCTGCCCTCAGTTCCACAGCAGCAACAATGTTGAGTTTATCACACCATCGATAATTACCTGTCCCTTATCTAACCGGTGTTTCCATGGCAAGGCCATGGGGCAGAATGCCAAAAGCCTCCTGCCTCATCACCAAATATGCCCTACTATGAAGACATCTGAGGTATGAGAAAAGGGGAGAGGAGCAGTTCCAAGTATACTAACAATCAGAAGAACAAAGGCACAATGCCGAGCATTTATTAAACAATGTCTGTGGAAAGGTGAGTTCTGGAAGCCTCATACAAAATACGATTGCCCATATTTATAGAGGGGCCTTTTGTGAAAGAGATATCACAGTGTATGTGGGAGCAGATAGATTGGAGGAGGATGAGAAAGTGGCAGGATACTTAGTGGGGTGGGCATTAGTAGGCATCTTTCCAAAGGTTTCCAGCATTATAGTCCTGTGTCTCATCTCTGATTCTACAAGTAAGAATAACTCAGAAGTGTGTACTGATTAGTACTATGAGTTGGACTGGAATGCTTGGTGTCCCCTCACAGGGTTGCTGTGCTCCCTTTAGTCTTTGCCAGAGCACCGTGGGAGGCTGCCTGCATTGGAAGATCTGTTGGTAGCAAATGACTTATCCAGGGTCTCAAAATACTGTCAGGGGACCACCAATAAACTTGATGGGAAACAGAGGGCTTTCCTGCATGGTTTATTTTTGTCAGTTATGTTATGTTATGGCGACATACTGCTTCAGTTTATCCCCTGATTTCCTCTTTTGAGACTCCTTTTAATTCAGTGTTTTTCTGGAAGTTGATTTTGAGTCAGCTTTTTCCTAGTGTGTAAAGTTTCTGTCAGTCTCCTTTGTCCTGCCTACTCCCATCCACCTACAGCCTGCCCACTCTTCAGTGATTACTGTTAAACCACTCCCTCTCACCAACAAAATGCCTCTAAAATATTGACATAATGCTGTAGTGTTGTACTGATAGTTTAAACAGGTTCTCTGAATTCTCATATTTCATTTTTTAAAAGTCTCTAGCCCCTTCCCTTGTGGAGATATAAGGGAAAAGGCATATCCTCCTTATTTAAGCCATGTGTGGGAGAAAATAAACTTACTCTACTACTGAAAAAAATGCACAGGGAGGGCAGATGTGTGGCAGAACCATGCCCCAAACTATTCAAATGCTTGTGGATCGACTCCCAAGAAAATCGGGAGTAACTCCAGCATGTGGAAAAGGTCAGATTCAGGATAGGCAAAAGGAAATATGTCTTCACATGATGCCTAATAAACCTGTGATGATTTTCATGGTGGTGAGATACAGTGACGGCCACAAGCTTAGATGGCTTCTTAAAGAGGTTATACAGATTTATAGACAATAGGCTGTAATGTCTAAATAGACCTCCATATTCAGTAGAGTTGCCAGGTCTCTTGGACCTGCCAGTGGGGGATGGGGGTGAACTTATTGGGAGCAGGTACGATCGCAAAAAATAAACATGGTGTGGCTACATGACCCAGAAGTGACATAGGCATGTCAGGGATGGGGGAAGATGCTCTAGTTTGGGGGCAAACCTCTATGGTAGAATTAGCTTCTACCATAAAGTTTTGCCCCAAAACCAGAGCACCACACTGCAACAAGTTAGTCTCTGTGAGGCTATCTAAACATCCATCATCTGGCATTTTTTTCTGATCACCCATTTTAATGGGATAGTAGAAGACCCAGTTCAGCCCAGCCAAACCCCAAGTTTCTGCAAAATTTTGTCAATAGTTTCTTCAGAGCTGACACATTTACCAGATAGTTGCTCTCATGGAGATATTAGCAATCAAGAATCCTTCAACACGAGTCAAGTGCTTTGCACCTCGTCAGCAGACTCTAGACATAACAGGCTCCTCCGTTCTCAGCAGTGAAGCATGACATCATAAAAAGTCACCACAAAGTAATGAATTCAAGTCTAAATATCTCTTTTTGTTTGTTTCTTTTTCAAAGAAAGCTTAGTAATCCTTTTTGTTGAAGCTCAAACAACCGTCCCTTTTTGCCCCAGGATGTGTTAGCTTAACTTTCTTTTCATAATCCTTTTCCTTCCGCGGAAGAAGGAGGGGAGGGAATTCCACCCCTCTTTCCTTGTCTTTTTAACTCTTTAAAGGGGCTCAACCAAAAGATCATTGGTTTCTTCAGTGTTGCTTTTACAGGTATTTACAGTGCATATCTTCATCGGTGTTATGGATGAAGCTCAAAATAACTCTCTTAATTTGGGGCATTCACAGCTGGTGCAGTTATGGCTGCCATAACTGCTCTGCTTCGTTCCTTGCTTCTGGGACAATCCAGGGCTTCCACCTGCTTGCTGCCACGAGTGGCCCCCCCGAATCAAGTCCCCTGCACCAGACCTCCCTCCAGGAGGTCCAGTGGAGTTCAGGATCCCCTGAATACTCCCCTAAAAAGAACGAAGAGGCAGCTGTAGCCGGGAGCAATTCCTGGTGCCAACCATTGTCATTGCGCCGCAGCCCCGCCCTTCTGATTGCCCATATTTATTTGTGTGCAGACAATGGAAACTTTGAAAGGTACATAACAGCAGTAATAGGAGCAGCATGCCCCATGACTGGGGCCCTTTTCAGTTGTTACTTTTTACTACTGGGATGGGGACAATGTGGTACATGTGATCCTCCCAATACACACAATACCCATTTTGTCTGAAAGGGCCAATTTGTGTGTTTTCAGCATCAGCCACTGAGAACCGAAGGGGGGGGGGGGGGGGGGGTTTCTGGTATGCATGTAACAAGGCTGAAAATATCCATATTGCCCCTTCAAGACAAAATGGCAATTGCATGTATTGGGAGGGATTGCATTTAGTGCATTTTCCTCATAAGAACAGCAAAACATACTGACTGAAAATGGCTAATGTCTCTGTGCTGGTTACAATTGCTGGAACTTGGGTGGAAAATAGGGGCAAGCCCACAGAAGAACATTGGCTTCCCATTGGTCATTTCTGCTGCTGTAGGACTTGTAGTGACCTGCATGGCACTGGGCAGGCCGCAGTGGGAGCTTGAAACATGAAGCTCCTGGAAACTATCAACAAGGTCACCTCTGGTTGACTTCTTGCGCCCTTGGGGCAGAACCCAGGGAATATCCTTCCTAAAGTAGGAACAGAAAGGCCAGATGGCCTATGCAAAGACCAGAATGACTTGAGGACAGTCAAACACAATTAGTGGAAGTTGCAACTGACATACCTGTGACTGTATACTTCTTGAAAATAACTGATTGGATGCTGTTCAGTGCTGCATGAGCATGCCAGACAGCAAGTAGACTTCTTGATTGTGTTACCCTCTAGTGTCTTATGTCTGAGGGTGGAATAAAGGCTATCTTTCAGTGAAGGGAGGAGGTGTCTGCTGTTACTACCCATGCTGTTGCAAGCACTTGCCAATGGTACAACTCAGAGAAGGAGGATTTGGGAGGATCTGAAGCAGCATGCAGGCTGATAAAGGTAGAGAGGGCCCTTTTGTGAAAGAGATATCACAGTGTATGTGGGAGCAGATAGATTGGAGGAGGATGAGAAAGTGGTAGGATACTTAGTGGGGTGGGCATTAGTAGGCATCTTTCCAAAGGTTTCCAGCATTATAGTCCTGTGTCTCATCTCTGATTCTACAAGTAAGAATAACTCAGAAGTGTGTACTGATTAGTACTATGCGTTGGACTGGAATGCTTGGTGTCCCCTTACAGGGTTGCTGTGCTCCCTTTAGTCTTTCCCAGAGCACCCTGGGAGGCTGCCTGCATTGGAAGATCTGTTGGTAGCAAGGCCCCTTTATGCAAATGACTTATCCGGGGTCTCAAAATACTGTCAGGGGACAACTAATAAACTTGATGGGAAACAGAGGGCTTGCCTGCATGGTTTATTTTTGTCAGTTATGGCCACATACTGCTTCAGTTTATCCCCTGATTTCTTCATGCATTTTTGTACCTTTAGATTTCACTCTGTTTTTGTTTGCTTGTTTCTCCCCCCCACACACACACTTTTTTCTAGCTCTTTTGAGACTCCTTTTACTTCAATGTTTTTCTGGAAGTTGATTTTGAATCAGCTTTTTCCTAGTGTGTAAAGTTTCTGTCAGTCTCCTTTGTCCTGCCTACTCCCATCCACCTACAGCCTGCCCACTCTTCAGTGATTACTGTTAAACCACTCCCTCTCACCAACAAAATGCCTCTAAAATATTGACATAATGCTGTAGTGTTGTACTGATAGTTTAAACAGGTTCTCTGAATTCTCATATTTCATTTTTTTAAAGTCTCTAGCTCCTTCCCTTGTGGAGATATAAGGGAAAAGGCATATCCTCCTTATTTAAGCCATGTGTGGGAGAAAATAAACTTACTCTACTACTGAAAAAAATGCACAGGGAGGGCAGATGTGTGGCAGAACCATGCCCCAAACTATTCAAATGCTTGTGGATCGACTCCCAAGAAAATCGGGAGTAACTCCAGCATGTGGAAAAGGTCAGATTCAGGATAGGCAAAAGGAAATATGTCTTCACATGATGCCTAATAAACCTGTGATGATTTTCATGGTGGTGAGATACAGTGACGGCCACAAGCTTAGATGGCTTCTTAAAGCCATCTTTATAGACAATAGGCTGTAATGTCTAAATTGACCTCCATATTCAGTAGGGTTGCCAGGTCTCTTGGACCTGCCAGTGGGGGATGGGGGTGAAATTATTGGGAGCGGGTACGATCGCAAAAAATAAACATGATGTGGCTATATGACCCAGAAGTGACATAGGCATGTCAGGGATGGGGGGAGATGCTCTAGTTTTGGGGCAAACCTCTATGGTAGAATTAGCTTCTACCATAGAGTTTTGCCCAAAAACCAGAGTACACCTCCCCCAACATCCCCAGCATGCCTACGTCACTTCCGGGTCACGTAGGCACATCATGTTTATTTTTGGCATTCTTCTCTGTTTGGGAGGGCTAATTTCCTCCTTTGGCCAGTGGGCCAGTGGTGGAGAGGGCCCCCCGAAACTGGGGGACCCCCATCCCCATCAAGGGGGGTCTGGCATCCCTAATATTCAGTGACCATAGTTGTCTGAACAACAGTTGCTGGAGGGACAGCAGCAAGTCCCTCTTTGACCTCTGTTCCCTTTATGTAAGTCTACCAGGTCATCTGGTTGTCCTCTGTGGAAAACAGGATGATGAATTATGTGGTCCACTGGTTTGATCCAGCAAGGCTGTGGAATACCAGGGAGGAGTGTTAAACCCATATAGTTTCCCCATTTTCATGGGCAGGAACAGACTCTTAGTGGCCATGCATTTTTGGAGTACTGTGGAAACTTGGGTTACTTGAAAGAAAAGACAAAGAGTATTTGCCACTCCTGTTGTGCCACTCCCTCTAATCCCCCCTTACTTACCTGTGTGCATTTAATCCTCATTTTAGTAGTAGTGGTGGTTCTTGATGAGTGTTTATGTCTGAAGTTCTGGGGGAAATCAGGAATGGTGTACTAACACAGGGGTACTAACTGCTCTTAGATTAATAAAGCAGAGATGGGTATGTTCAAACACATCCATTTATTAGCACAAATATAAAGTGGTGGAAGCAACTGATTTCAAGACAAGGGAACTCATGGAGTCTACAGTTCCAACAGACAGAACTAAGGAGCAGGGACTGTACTCCATATGACTAAACAAAAGCTGCAGTCACACACACTAAATAATCCACTTTCAGTGCATTTTCCAACTGGATTTTTACTGTGTGAACTGGCAAAATCCAGCTGGAAAGTGCACTGAAAGTGGATTGAAAGTGGATCATTTAGTGTGTGTGACTGCAGCCCAATACACACAAATATCATGGGTGGACAGGCAGACTGTTCCATTGTAATGTATACAATAAATATACTACAGGAAGCCTTCTGAGACAGCCTGTGTGATTTCTCCTAAGTTGTTAGCCCTGGCTATTTTTGGTTTGTTCCAAGTGCTTCCAATATGACCCGTATCCTTGTACCAGTTACCCATCACTGAATTCCCACTTGTGGTTTTTGCATATGTTGACACACATCTTACTGTGTGAGATGTGCTCTCTTGCTAGGGTTTATACAGAAGAGTCTGACAGGACAAAATAAAAGACCAACATTGTTTGGGTCAGGTCTATAGTCAGTCATAGTGTGTGAAGAGCCAACAGTTGCTGGTGGAGGGAACAAGAAGAACTAAAGAAGAGGAAAGCAAAAGAACTGTCTGTCGGAAGGAGCAAGAGTCCAGTAGCACCTTAAAGACTAGCAAAATTTGTGGCAGGGTATGAGCTTTCATGAGTCACTGCTCACTTCTCTCTGTATAATAATGTTGTTTTGGTCATGGACTCTCCTGAACACTCCCCACACTCCCAAATCAGTTGGCTCCCTGATCTATCACTCAGAAGCTGTCCCTATCCACTGGCTGCATTGCTTGAGTCTCACCTCCAAAATTCTAAACAGTTTGCTGTTCCTCTCCCCCCAATAGAGGTCATTTGCATATGTGGCCTGATTGGCCTTTGCCTCTAACGTTCTAAACAGTTTCTTGTTGCTGTTGGAAATGTGAATGTGTCCTGAGGTAAAATACATATCCCAATCTTCCCTTAAACGGTCACTGGAATTGCCAGTCTCCATGTGGGGCCTGGATATTTCCCAGAAATCACCGTGTTCCTCAGCCACAGCACATAATTTCCCCTACATAAAATTTCCCAGCTATTACAATGGCTGCTTTGGGCAGTGGACTCTATGGAATTATACCCTGCTGAGGTCCCTCCTGTACAGGATTAGCCCACTCAGGCCAGTCCAGGGATGACAGGGAATCCTGTACTTTTCAGTACATTAAACAACAAACCACGAGATGGTCTATACCCTCTCTGGTTTCCAGACAATATGCCACCAGAACCTCTTTTCACTAGTCCCTGCTTCTCCTAAGGGAAGAGATTCCAAACCCTTAGTTGGCATCTGGGACAGAACACATTAGCAACTCAATCCAGAGATGCACACTCTTACTCTTACCAAGGTAGTATATGTGGTTAGGGTTAGGCACAAGATTTAGCCTTGGAGTTCAAGTTACAACATCAGAGACAATTAGAAATAAGAAGGATCTTTATTCAGTACAGAGCTTAGCATAGACTACCAGAGATTACAAAAATAACAAAGGCTAGGGCTGTTTGCCTTAACTAAACATTAATGATTCATTAATGATTCATTGTCACCCAGCCTCCCCACCACTTCTTCCTGTTCACAATTGATAAAGGACTGAGTATCCTGGGGGAGTTAGCTGAGTGAGAACCAGCCACCACTTCATCCTCATCCACCCAGATCTCAGTCAAGTGTGGTAGATCAAAATTGCCTTTCCTAGTAAATTCTTCAAGGGAGGAAGTCTTATTCATAATCAATCTGACACTGCACAATATCAAACTTGAGCTGGACCCTGCCTAAAAATTACTTGTGTGTGTGTGGGGGGGCATTTTTGCCAGTTCCCCCATTCCACAGCAGTCCCTTGGCTTCCCTCAAGGAATTATTGGTGTTTCCCCATCCCTGAAAAACAAGATTTGGGGGAGCATTTTGGAATGCAATTGGAGGTGAGAGGCAGAAATCCTTCTTTCTACAGACATTTTAGGAAGGATCCAAATGATTGACAGTTTGACATCTTTAAGTTATGGCTGTGCTAAGAGGGGTACTCTCAACTTTTGCCTTTCAGTTCACATCAGGCATTTTCTTTTCTGGCTGTGGCAGCATCCATAATCAAAGCCTGTGTCCCTCCCCCCCCCCAATCTACCCAAACCAGTGTAAAAAATTCCTTCTTCCATTACCAATTCAGTCTAACCCAAGGAGAAATTTCTTCAGAAATAAAGAACATGGGATGTACTTAATCTCTCATTGTTTTGAACAGGGCTATTTTTGGGCAG
>NW_015173683.1:182454-189971 GCF_001447785.1 Gekko japonicus | reverse complement strand
CCTTGGAACCCAGAAGACATGGCATAGGAGGTGGTGCTTTTCTACCTTAGCTGCCACTGCATAATCCCAAATCAACATAAGTCAGGGGTAGAGGTAGGGTTGCCAAGTCAAAAATCGCTGGGAGCGGGGGACTCCCGTCTGGTGTCCTACATAGAGTTTTCCCCTCGGATGGTCGTGGCCCCGCCCCCAGCGTGCCCGGCGTCATAACATCACTTCCTGGTGACGCGCACGCCGGGGTGGGGTTCCCCCCGGGGCCCGATCCACCGGCGGCGGGGAATGGGCCTCTGGAGCGGGGTTTTCCCCGCCCCCCGGGGGGGACTTGTCAGCCTTAGGTAGAGGGAACCATACCTGTTACCATGAGGCTGTCCTCCCATACTACCCACTTGGGGCAGCAAAATGACTTGAGACAGCCCTGCCTTATAGCTAAGCAGAAAGAAATAAACATGGCTTACCTCCCTCTATTTTCCCCTTCCCTCTGCCGCCCCACCAGCCACAGCCGGAACACTCACCTGGAGCTTCCTTCTAGAGCTCGTTGTATTTCTTCCCACAACGAGCCTTATTCCTAGTTTTCAGATAAAGCTAGAATGTAAGCCCATCTGACCTTATATCTTGGAGAGTGGAGTGATTTCAGGTGCTGAATGACAATAGCAGGCAAATGACTTCTGTTGTTATTGTTGTTGTTCAGTCGCATAGTCGAGTCTGACTCTTCACGACCCCATGGACCATATCATACCAGGCCCTCCTGTCTTCTGCCATGCTCCAAAGTTTTCTTATTTAGGCAAATGACAGTAGCAGGTAAATGACAATTTATGACAATATTCTAGTGTTCTCTTTTCTGCTGCTACAGACAGACTAATATGGCTACCCATCTTGATCTGTCTGAAGGAAGTAGTCTGTGTCCTGTCTGAAGGAGCAGAAAAAAAGATGGAGCCTGGTGGAAGAGGAAACTAAGGGCAAAATATGTGATGCTAGTTGGATCATGGGTTCCCCAACCCAACTTGCAGTCACACATGGGGGAACTCATCATTCAAAGCACTCCATTGCTCAGTGCAACCTAGGAGCACTGCCTGGGGGAGGACTAGCTTCAGCCTTCCCTGCCATGCCATTTCCCAAGCAGAAACAGCCATGGAGAGTGGCTGTTCTGCATGCTGTGTGATTCCATGAGATTGGACTGTGTTCTATACACGGACCGCTACCAGGGGTCTGTGGCTAAGCAGGAGCTTGGTCCCCAAACACAAAGGGGACCTAGGATCCTAGTCCACCTAGAGTCCACCAATAGCTCCATTGGCAGGAAATTCAAACCCTCCAATGGGGACAGAGGTGTGCCGGATGGAGTGTATATAGTTGGCCTTGCAGGGCCGTTTTTTCCTTGTCTTGTGAAGTACAATAAACACATCTGAATGTATGTCGTAGTCCGAGTTCTCCATGTGTTGAACCCAGTAATTTTCAGAGTAGCTTGGGCCACTCAGGTCAGGGCGGAAAACAAGTTAATGTATATAAATACACAAAACCTCATTCTTCTCATAGTGATAGTGTGGCTGAGGAGTGAGCCAGGTATATATCCCTCTATTTGTCACTTTGAAACAAGCTCAGATTATAACTAAGTGGGCTAAGTTTCCTCCAAGATTTCCCAACTCCATTGATCTCTCCCCTTATGCCATAGGAATCACAAAGGCCTAGCATTTATGTGGACAACATGATTTGTTGAATTTATATGCCACTCCCTCTCCCCTGAATGGGACTTGGGGCAGTTAACAACATATGAAATACACCCAATAAAAACAATACAAAGATCTTTAAAATATAAAATGATTAAAAATCCACCCCCATTAAAATCTATCCACTATCAAGCAGGGCAGGATGTGTGGATGGTGAAGACACAGCTGAAGCATATCAGCTGCCTGGTGGATCACAATCACCCAAAGGCCACCCCAAAAAAAAAGAGCAGCCTTGCATGTCCTGTGGAACGTAGGGAGGTTCTGCATGGCACACACTTCTTCAGGCAGCTAGTTCCACAGGACAGGACCCACTACTGAAAAGGCCCTCACCCTTGTTGACACAAGGTGGACAGTTTGTGGACCAGGGACCTTCAATAAATGCCAATATGAAGATTGGAAAAGATAGGGAGAATCATGCCAGGAGAGGCAGTTCTGAAGATGCGAGGGTTCCAGGCCATTGAGGGCTTTAAAGGTAAGTACCAATACTTTGAATTGGCACCAGGAACTAATTGGGAGCCAGTGCAGCTGCTGTAGCATAGGTGTTTTATGTGCTGACCAGGACACTCCTGTCAGCAATCTGGCAGCTGTGTTCTGGACCACTTGCAGTTTCCAAAGCATCTTCAAAGATAGCCCTGAATACAGTGTGTTATTAGTTGTCTGGTCTTGAGGTTGTTGAGTGAACTACCCTGGCAAGGTCCTCCCAAGACAGATAGGGAGTCAGTTGGCAGACTCACAGTAGAAAGTAAAATGCAGTCTTTTTCACTGAGGTTATGTTTGTCCAAGAAGAGCAAAGAATTGAGCATACTCCCAAATTCCTGACAGAATCAGCCGCAGAAAGACAGACCCCATCAAGGGTCGGTAGAAGTGGCCACCCCAGTGGTCTGGGCTTCCCTAGCCACATAATCTTTTTCTTAGACGGATTTAGCTTCAACCAACTCTTACCTAGCTGTTCGACCACTGCATCCAGGCAGGAGGCCACGATTGGGATTCCAGCTACTGGTTGTTCCTTAACCTGCATATTGATGGCACTCCACTCCAAACCTCCTGACAATCTCCACCAGAGGGTGCATATAGATATTAAATAACATTGGGAAGAGAATTGACCCCTGCGGAACTCCACAGGCTAGGGCCCGTGGTGATGACCTCTCTCCACCCACGGTTACCCTCTGGGACCGACCCTGGAGGAATGAGGAGAACCAGCTCAAGGCCATACCCCTCACACCCAGAGAGTTTAGGTGGTTGCCCAGGACCAGATGGTCAACTGTGTCAAAGGCAGCTGACAGATCCAACAGGATCAGTAGAACCATCCCAACTGCATCAAGGTGTAAGTGGAGATTGTCAGCTAGAGCAACCAGAGCTGTCTCAGTCCCAAACCCTGGCCAGAAGCCAGTTTGAAAGGAACCTATGGCAGATGTCTCATCCAGGAATTCCTGGAGTTTTTCAGCCACTGCTCACTCAATCAGCTTTCCCAGAAATGGAAGATTAGATACTGGGTGGTAATTGGCTAGGTCCCTCTCCCCTAACAATGACTTTTTCAGGAGGGGTGTCACCACTTCTCTTTTCTGGCTGTGGCTGCATCCATAATCAAAGCCTGTGTCCCTCTCCCCCCCCCTCAATCAACCCAAACCAGTGTAATAAATTCCTTCTTCCATTACCAATTCAGTCTCACCCAAGGAGAAATTTCTTCAGAAATAAAGAACATGGGATGTACTTAATCTCTCCTTGTTTTGAACAACATTAATTTTGGTTTGAGCAACATAGTCATCATTCCATTATGGAAGTGGCTTTGTAAAGAGTTCATATATATTTGGGATAGGCAAGTCCTGCCTGATAAATTGCTGGTTACACTTGGTTAGTTTGGTGTAGTGGTTAGGAGCATGGACTCTAATCTTGGAGAACCAGCTTTGATTCCCCAGTTCTCCACAGGCAGGTGCTGGTGTGACCTTGGGTCAGTTGCAAGTTCTTTCAGAGCTGTTCTCTCATGATCAGTTCTCAAAAGAGCTCTCTCAGCCCCACCTACCTCACAGGGTGTCTGTTGTGGGGAGGGGAAGGGAAAGGAGAGTGTAAGCAGCTCTGAGACTCCTTTGGGTAGTGAAGGGCAGGGTATAAATCCAATCTCTTATCTGCTCTGTATATTTACTCTGTTCTTCTTCGAAGTAATGCAGAACAGCTTACATATGGCTCCCAGGAACTTCAAATCCAGAATTGACAAAAAGCTTCATCGGATCTTCATTACCCTCACACTTCAGTAGATTATAAAAAGTACAATACTACCTAATGGAAGGATATAGGACAGAGAAAAGAAAAGTTCTAATTGTAATGGATCACCATCTAGGATGGTAATTTATAGAAACATTTTCCCTCCGTAACTGAGAACCAATTTCTACAATAAACATAATTGTGGCAAAACAATTAGAGTTTCTCCTTGCTGTTCTACCTGCCTATGCACAGTGAGCTGCAGGTAGGAGGAACGATGCAACACATTTCCCTGGCCTTTCTGTGTGCAAGAAGGAAGTTGTGATGTGTACAACACTGCCATCTTCTGCCTGAAGTAATGTAGCCCAGGAATAGTTTTGCCACTTCATCCCACTGATTGTTTAAATTGATATCTCATTGATATCCCTAGAACGTTCCTTAGGAAACAAAGAAAAAAAATATTTCACTTGATGTAAGCATGTAAACACAATAGGAATGGTTTTATTATTGTTATACACTAAGTGAGTTTCAGAATGACTTCTGCAGTGTCCTTACAAGAAATAGCATGCTTGGTACTGAATATGCTTCATACAGTCTAGAAGAGCCTTTCTATACATAGCTTTGCAAGACCAGTGTAAAAGAAGAACAGCATTACAGTGATTTTAGATCATTACAATGGTTCCTATCTTAGTCCTCACTGTTTGGTGGTTCAGTGGTTAGAATTGTTCATGATATCCTAGGTAGGCTGTCTCAAAAGATGAATGCCTTCAGTCAACCAAACCATCTTTAATATTTGATCTATTAGGTCTAGACAAGTCAAAGGTGGTTTGATAAATATTGCTACCATCACACAGTTTTATCATGTACCACAAACTCCCAAAACAGCTGCATCAAAAAAGTGTAACTTATCAATACCAGACTGGTTGATCTTTGTACGGCACCTTTAATATATACACTTGAAAATGTGGCAGACATTCGTGGTTCACTTCTGGAAGCACCAAATGACAATGTTGCTTAGTTGGGTTTCCAGTGCAGCCTAGACTTGAAGTCCTGCTGTGAATGATGGCTTCTAAACTTTGTTGATGACAATTCGATTGCAATGACTAGTTTATTATATTCCAGCACTGCTTCTTTGGCACATTTCCTATTGGTGTTATTTGCATGTCATGTTCTGAAAAGATTGGGGTATTTTCGCTGAAACTACCAACCACGCATCTGCAGAGCTTCTCTTGTATCTTTCGGCGAAATTCCTTGGAGCCAAAGTAATAAACCAGTGGGTCAAAACAGCAGTTGAAGCTGTTCATTACAAGTGAAAGTTTATATTCCACATAAATTGACTTGTTATGAAAACTATAGGCATAATGGACTGCTGATATGACAATATGGGGCAGGTAACAAATGGAGAGCACAACCAACAACACAATTATCAAATGGACAGTATGCCTCTTGCTTTCTCTGAGTTGTGTAGAAGAGGAATGAAGAAGAGTTCGGATGATTGAGATGTAGCAGAATCCCATGACAATTAAAGGGAGGAAAAAGAAGAAAAACGTCTTGGAGCCAAAGTAAGCAATGAAATGCTTCTTCCCTGAAAACATGTTTTGAGGCAAAACATCAAAGCAAGTGATTATTGACAACTGTTGAACATGAATGGTCAGGTTATGCTTCATGAGAGGGATGAGTGGCAATAAAACGAGTGCCCAGATGACAATGCAGGTCAAGATAGAAGTTCTGATTGGCCTCATGGCTTTGTAATGCAGAGGATGGACGATCCCCAGATAGCGTTCAATGCTGATACTCATCATGGTTAACATGGAACAGTGCATGTTTCCATAGAACAGAACAGTGATAACACGGCACAGGGCATCCCCAAAGAGCCAATTGTTTTTCTTCAGGTGGTAGATTATTTGAAAGGGGAGGAGCATGCTGTAAAGTAAGTCTGCGATGGTCAGGTTAATGGAGAACATGATGATGGGAGTCCAAGGCCTTGAATACCACCAAAGGAACCATAAGGAAACACAGTTGAGAGGGACACTGATGCTGAAAATAATGGAGAAGAGAATGGGCAAAGTGATTTGAAGCATACTGCTCTGAAGCATCTCAATTGTGGTGTTGGTCACATTTCCTTTAGGAGTTATGGCAGACAGCTCTGCATATCTTCTTGAGGACCAGGAAAGTGTGAGGTCTTGAGAGTGAGACATCATTCTTCAGAAAAGAAGCTTGAAACTGGTGGCACTTTAGTTCTAGATACAAGAATGAGACATAATGGTGAAATCCTGGTAAACTGTACAATGATCACACTTGTTCTATTACTGTTACATACATAACTACATAAAAGTTCATAAACTTTCATAACAGTTTCTTAGCACTGATGGACCATATTGTTAGTAGAAGGGGCACTTTGATGCCATGAAATTGTTTTGGGGTTGTCCTAACATGGAGGCTTTTGAATGCTGTTTTTATGACATGCAAGTTGAGTAAACATAGGAGGAAAGTGATTCTAGGTTGACTGACAAGTAACTCATTTATTCCAAAGGGGTTTTTAGAGTCAGCATAGCCAATGTTTTATGCCACATTGAGGATGTATTCATCTATTTCTTGTGCTATCTAATGAATTCGCTTGCAATTAGAGAAGATGAACATGAAGTGGCACAAGAATATATTTTATTTATTTATTATTTATGTTATAGTCAACCTTTCTCACTTGGACTCAAGGTGGATTACACAGAGTGAACAGATACAGTCAACAAGATGGGACATTCAGTAAACAATGAAATAAGATTTACGTAGGTTGTAGAACCAACCAGAATTCTAAAATAGGTTGTAGAAACAACCAGAAATCTAAAAACAGAATTGAAGCAAGGTATAAGTGTTAATATGGCACAGTAAATGATGCAAAATTACACAATAGGATCCAACTCACAGCAAACAAAAACACAGTAGTACTGACCACAGTCCCCAATAATTTGTCCAAGTAACTTCATGACACCTTTTGTGCCGTGCTTCCCTATTGCCTATGTAGAAAAACCCTCTTGAATAATTCAGTCTTGCATAGTTTGCAGAAAGTCAGGAGAGTGGGAGCCTTCCTGACCTCCTCAGGCTAGGCCATTCCACAAGGTAGGGGCCACAACAGAGAAAGCACATGTAGGGGCTATTGCTGATTTTGCCCATTTGCAATCTGGCACCTGCAGAAAGCCCAGCTCAGATGAGCAAAGCTGTCATGGTGGAGCATGGGGGAAAGATGGTCCTGCAGATATGAGGGTCCAAGGCCATAAAGGCATATGTGATAGTCAATACTTCAAATTCAGCCCAGTAATTGATGGGCATCCTGTGGAGTGGCTGTAGAATGGGAGTGATACGCATGCTCCACCTAGCTCCAGATAATACCCAAACTACAGCATTCTGCACCAACTGGAGTTTCCAAATTGATTTTGAGGGGAGACCAATGTACAGTGTGTTGCAGTAGTCTAGTCTCTATATGTGATCTATAATAGAAGAGAAATAGAAGAAAGACAGTAAATGCAGGAGGGATTTGACAAATTCAGGGGCAGGTACCTGAAATTAAATGGGTATAAGGGATTGCATCACAGCTGAGTTGGGAGGAAA